>NC_089796.1:48330398-48430398 GCF_040412425.1 Macrobrachium rosenbergii
TTGGACTTCATATATAAAAGAGTTCATTTTTGCCCGCAATTGTCTCTATTGCTCTTTCACTAGTTACTATCCAGCACAGCGCTGAATGACCTCATAGGTCCCAGTGCTTGGGCTTTGGCCTAAATTCTGTACTGTATTCTGTTCGTTACTATCTAGCAGGTTTTGTTTCTCTCTCTCTCTCTCTCTCTCTCTCTCTCTCTCTCTCAAAAGGTTCTTGAATTGAATTTGATGGGGATGTACTTGGGAGAAAACTTGAAAATGTATATGATGGATTGAGAGGTATTTTGCAAAGATATGATTCATGATTTCTGTACATAATTGCTTTTCAGAGATGATCATAAATCCTGCGTATTTCTTATTGATATTGTTTATTTCTCGTCCTTTAGGTAAGTCCATGCGTAAGGAGGGTGATGACCGAGATGAGCAGTAAGTACTGCATTGTATATTAACATTTATATATACAGGAGGCCTGTTCTGGGATGGAAAAAATACATCTCATTGGTTGGAGACTCAGTTGAAATACAAGACATCAGTTACTCCTCATTTCAATTGTCATTTGTCCTAAGGGTAAAACTCGGGCAAAGAACATATACGCTTGAATAATCTTTGCAGCTTCGACCTTTACAGAAGTGGGCTAAGAAGACTTGTCAGATTGACGTTATTAGTAGAAGACCCTCCAATAGATCCCGTGACCAATCTTCCGGGATCAAGGTTTGAAGCTCATTTTCAGTTTAGAGGAAGGTTTTGCTCAAATGAAGGCGGGGTATACCTTGCAGAAGTGTGGGCTAACTTTTTGAGAGGCGCAAATCCAAGATGGCCGCCTCCATCTTATGTCAAACCTATAAAACTTCATATCTTAGGGAATTTTTCTCTTACAAGTGAATTCTTGGTATCTGATTATAGGTTTTTGAGGTCAAGATTTCATATTTGATGTTAAAATTAAGTTTCCTCAACAGTTTTTGTGTCAGAGAATGAGGATCAGTATATCAGTCTCAATTTTCAACTGAGCTCACGGACAAAATGATAGTAAAAATCTTAAACTTTTGTAGAAATACATTTTATTTAAGTTACCACATCATCTATCAGTTCAGCATCTTAATAATTCACGTCAGTATCATTAGTTTCCCAAACCAAATCATGTACCATAATGACTGTAATATTATCAATTTTATCTCTCAAGGATTCAGTTAAATACTGTATATATATATATATATATATATATATATATATATATATATATATATATATATATATATATATATATATATATATATATATAATATAAAACAAATAAAGCCAAACATCATAAATGTGATTATTATCATCATCATTCTCTGCATTTGATTCGTTAACATCATCCTCATCCCCATCATCATCATCATCATTATCATTCGCTCCGTCATGTTCAAAATCTTCTGTAAGATCTGAAGATGTCGCCCTACTGATTCGCTGAGATGCCTTGGGAGTGAGTGCTGTCTTGCTGTAACCCACTGGTGTACATAATATGCCTTCTTTGAGTGCCCATCCGTGATCCAGTGGAGTTTGGGGTGACTCCGTCTTATCATAATTCAGAAAAATGCGCGCTTGGTACTTCACCTTTTCCATGTGCAAGTCATGTGAATCTTTGTGTGGTGGAAGTCTAACCTAACCGTTGACTTATGTCTCAACGGTTTCCATTTTCTTGCTCGGGCCTCCCCGAGGGATCTACTATGTTTGGCATTATATTTATACCTTATGGTAAAGATGGACATAGCATCTTTCAGGGCTTGCATCATAGGCAGATTTTGCCCAATTTGTTGTAGCCAGTGGCGGGCTTGTTCAGGAGAGCATACGTTGTCATACAACGTTGTTTTCCAACGTTGTTTTCCAACGTTGTTTTCCGTGGCCAATAAAGGCTGATGTAGTATCACAACCACTGTAGACGTGAAGTGGGATTATGACCTTTGCTATCTCATCTGAGCACAGTTCAAGATACCTTGCTTGCATTTGACACCGAGTATTCCTTCCATAGCATGTGCAACATGTGCCACCGCGACAAGAATGTCTGTGCCTTTACATCAGTCACAACTGTTGTCTGATTCCCAGAATGTTTGATCTTGAGGAGATAAAAAAAATAGTTGTAGCAGCCTCAGCGTGTTGGCATTCATATTCCTGAACTCTGCTTTGTTCTGGTAGGTTAACACGACTTGAAGCCAAAGAATATAAGAACTTGATACCTGGATGTTGTCTTGAGAGGGTACACAATTCATTTTGCGAGGAATTTTGCAGTCGTTGTTTGTTTTGAAGAAGCTGTTGTTGGACCTCAGATTCATTTCAGCATGTTTTATTGAATAAGGTCAGTCATAACGATCATTCACCAGAGCAATCTGGGATGCATGCTTGTGTCTAGCCATGATGATTGAAAATACTTTGGAAGCATAATCTGGCCATGTGAAGCTGCTTCCATCTGATCACTGACGGTCTTCTAGGGTTGGTGCTGCCAAGTGCCACATGAATCCCATGTCCCAAATGGGGATATAATCTACTGGATCTTTGTCCAGGATTTGCATTTGAAATCTTCCAACAGTTTTGATATTTGAGTTTTTCTCATAGTTCCAGTTATGTTGAATATTGGTAAACATTCATCTGTGACATGATAGTCCATGACCTCAAGGATATCAAACTTTTCACTGTCAGCCTGTGTGAGAGATATGACAAAATTTTGTCATGGCTTTGTTTTCCATGGCCTTAGAGTGCAGGCGTCTGCTTGTTGAAATTTATGATGATATTCACACAGGTATTTCATGCCTTGTTGTTTAGGTATTTGAAGTTCAGGAGACTCATCTGAAGCCAAAACTATAAGATCCTCTGATTGAACAAACTGTACATTTGTGCGATGAGATGTATTTTCTCCTATCAGTGTGTCATCATTGTCCATCACCGCAGTGCCTGGCATTCCAGTTGCAAGTTCCTGAGGACAGACTGGGTTGTGTTCTAGTTCATATTTTCCCCAAGTGCCATGAAGGCTGCTTAAGACGTCTTTGTAGCTAATTCCTAGTGAAAATTTCTTTAGCACATCAATTATCTCGCGATTTCGGGTAAGTCCGTGTAACATGACATAGTTTTACCTGGAATGATGTGCGATGGAAAGTTATATGGGACCTAAGTGATGAAGTCAGAGCCAGAATTGTTGGGTGTTTATCGCTGTGTGGGTTTTCTCAAAGTAGAAAGAAATGTGGAAAGTAACTCCTCAGGTTCTTCGTCTCCTACAAGTTTGTCTACAGATGGCGGCCATGGCATTTTTGGTGAGGAAGAAACTTTAGCTTTAATTCTTGAGGCTGCTTTCGTGAAATCCAAGCTGGTCTCTGAACTCCTTTTGCAACATATTCTTGGTCACTCTTGATTTTATGATACTTCAGTTCAGTCCAGAATTACGGAGGATATTTACATAAAAGGCTTTGTAAGGTACGAAGAATGCTAGTTCGAACGTGCTTAAAAAAGCATTTCCTTAACTTCAGATAATTTGACATGCTGCAAACAGAGCGTGTGGTCACCATTTCCACTCTATAATATTTGAGGAAATATATTTTCGGCAGCATGAACGATGATGTTTTAGTCCAACAGCAGGCCAGTGGTTGACCCAAGAAATGCTGTTGTTCTCACTCTAATTGCCAGGTCCCCCAAATGGACTGTGTGGGTCTTGAATGCATAGCATGCATTCATTGTCTCCATTGTATGCCTTTTGTCCCTCCCTCGATGTTTTTTGTCCTCGGGCTTCATGCACCAAATACATGAATTCTTTTCGTGCAACAACCCCGTTTGTGAATGGGATTGTCTTCACTCCATCTGCTGTCCTTCACTCTCTTCTGCAGGTAGTAGCCTGCACTACTAGAAACCCCCCTGAATTAATTTCCTTGGTAGTTTCCTTTTTCTTTCTTTTCAAAGCCAGTTCCAGTCCCCTGTGACTGAATAACTGCAACTTACGCAGTTTGTGAAAGAACACACATTGTTGGGTCCTTCTTCCCATTGAACATCATAATTCCTAACCACTGGTGGGCGTGATCTTTCAAATTATCCCAAGCCTCTGGTGTTGTAACACAAAACACATTGACCTTCCGGTGAATCACCTTTCTTTTGCTTCTTTGCTAAAGCCATCATCTGTAAGTAAAATTGTTCAGGTAAATTACATTTAATGCATCAAACAATATTATAGCATAGTATATGAAAGTAACTTATATTGATTAATAAGATTAATTATTTATTGTTAATAGCTTAGCAGATCTAAAAAAAAGTGTTCAGTTTCAAGTTGGTGTACAGTATATATACATTAGTAGAGGACTCCCGACAAGTCCGGTGACATACGCAGATATACGCAGTAGCACTTATGATATCACAAATGAAAAAAAATTTAATGAGCTCCCTAGAGACATTGTAAATTACCAATAAAACTACTGATATGCATCATATGTAGTTTCCAAATAAGTACTGTGTGTATATATCAAATCAATCATTTTTTCAGTTGAGAAATGCAACTGATATTTTGTAAGTATTTTTACTCTAACATAAAAAAATGTTTGAGATAACTAAATTTTAACATCAAATTTGAGATCCTTTACCTCAAAAACCTATTAGAACCCAAGAATTCATTTGTAAGTGAAAAATTACCTAAGATATGTAGTTTTATGGGTTGGACATAAGATGGAGGCGGCCATCTTGGATTTATGCCACTCAAAAAGTCCGCCCATACTTTTGCGAGGTATACCCGGGCTTAATTTGAACAAAACCTTCCACTAAACTGAAAATTAACTTTAAACTTTGATCCCGAAGATTGGTCACGGGATCTGCTAGTTTCTTTAATTGTTAACCAGTGAATCTCAGCCGGGAGAGATATTAGTTCTTTGTTAGCCAGTGAATCTCTGCAAGGGTAGATATTAGATAGATATTAGATTCTTTAGTAGTTAGCCAGTGAATCTCAAGGAGGGCCGGATATATTAGATTCTTCAATAGTTAGCCAGTGAATCTCAGCAGGGATATGTACAGATTCTTTAAAAGTTAGCCTGTGAATCTCAGTGGAGGGAAATTTTGATTCTATAATAGTTAGCCAGTGAATCTCCGTGGAGCGAGATCTTTGATTCTTTAATAGTTAGCCAGTGAATCTCAGTGGAGGGAGGTATTTCACTCTTTATTTGTTAGCCAGTGAATCTCAGTGGAGGGAGATATTTGACTCTTTAATAGTTAGCCAGTGAATCTCAGTGGAGGGAGATATTTGATTCTTTAATAGTCAGCCAATGAATCTGTGGAGGGAGATATTTCACTCTTTGATAGTTAGACAGTGAATCTCAGTGGAGGGAGATATTTGGTTCTTTAATAGCTAGCCAGTGAATCTTAGTGGAGGGAGATATTTGATTCTTTAATAGTTAGCCAGTGAATCTCAGTGGAGGGAGATATTTCAGTCTTTAATAGTTAGGCAATGAATCTCAGTAGAGGGAGATATTTCACTCTTTAATAGTTAGCCAGTGAATCTCAGTGGAGGGAGATTTTGATTCTTTAATAGTTAGCCAGTGAATCCCAGTGGAGGAAGATATTTGATCTTTAATAGTTAGCCAGTGAATCTCAGTGGAGGGAGATATTTCACTCTTTAATTGTTCGCCAGTGAATCTCAGTGGAGGGAGATATTTGATTCTTTAATAGTTAGCCAGTGAATCTCAGTAGAGCGAGATATTTCACTCTTTAATTGTTAGCCATTGAATCTCATTGGAGGGAGATATTTGATTCTTAAATAGTTAGCCAGTGAATCTCAGTGGAGGCAGACATTTGATCCTTTAATAGTTAGCCAGTGAATATCAGTGGAGGGAGATATATCGCTCTTTAATAGTTAGCCAGTGAATCTCAGTGGAGGCAGACATTTGATTCTTTAATAGTTAGCCAGTGAATATCAGTGGAGGGAGATATTTCACTCTTTAATAGTTAGCCAGTGAATCTCAGTGGAGGGAGATATTTCACTCTTTAATATTTAGCCAGTAGCCAGTGAATCTCAGTGGAGGGAGATATTTCACTCTTTAATACTTAGCCAGTGAATCTCAGTGGAGGGAGATATTTCACTCTTTAATACTTAGCCAGTGAATCTCAGTGGAGGGAGATATTTCACTCTTTAATACTTAGCCAGTGAATCTCAGTGGAGGGAGATATTTGATTCTTTAAGAGTTAGACAGTGAATCTCAGTGTAGGGAGATATTTCACTCTTTAATACTTAGCAGCCAGTGAATCTCAGTGGAGGGAGACATTTCACTCTTTAATATTTAGCCAGTAGCCAGTGAATCTCAGTGGAGGGAGATATTTCACACTTTAATAGTTAGACAGTGAATCTCAGTGGAGGGAGAAATTTGATTCTTTAATAGTTACCCAGTGAATCTCAGTGGAGGGAGATATTTGATTCTTTAAGAGTTAGACAGTGAATCTCAGTGTAGGGAGATATTTCACTCTTTAATACTTAGCAGCCAGTGAATCTCAGTGGAGGGAGATATTTGATTCTTTAATAGTTAGACAGTGAATCTAAGTGGAAGGAGACATTTGATTCTGTATTAGTTAGACAGTGAATCTAAGTGTAGGGAGATATTTCACCCTTTGATACTTAGCAGCCAGTGAATATCAGTGGGGGGAGAAATTTGATTCTTTAATAGTTAGCCAGTGAATCTAAGTGGAAGGAGACATTTGATTCTTTAATAGTTAGACAGTGAATCTCAGTGTAGGGAGAAATTTCACTCTTTAATACTTAGCCAGTGAATCTTAGTGGAGGGAGAAATTTGATTCTTTAAGAGTTAGCCAGTGAATCTCATTGGAGGGAGATATTTGATTCTTTGATAGTTAGCCAGTCAGTTTCAGTGTAGGGAGATATTTCGCTCTTTAATAGTTAGCCAGTGAATCTCAGTGGAGGGAGATTTTGATTCTTTAATAGTTAGCCAGTGAATCTCCTTAGAGGGAGATATTTGATTCTTTAATAGTTGGACAGTGAATCTCAGTGGAGGGAAATATTTGATTCTTTAATAGTTAGCCAGTGAATTTCAGTGGAGGGAGATATTTCATTCTTTAATAATTACACAGTGAATCTCAGTGAGGGAGATATTTGATTCTTTAATACTTAAACAGTGAATCTCAGTGGAAGGAGATATTTGATTCTTTAATAGTTAGCCAGTGAATCTCAGTGGAGGGAGAAATTTGATTCTTTAATAGTTACCCAGTGAATCTCAGTGGAGGGAGACATTTGATTCTTTAATAGTTAGCCAGTGAATCTCAGTGGAGGGATATATTTGATTCTTTAATAGTTAGACAGTGAATCTCAGTGGGGGAGAAATTTGATTCTTTAATAGTTAGACAGTGAATCTCAGTGGAGGGAGATATTTGATTCCTTAATAGTTAGCCAGTGAATCTCAGTAGTAGGAGAAATTTGATTCTTTAACAGTTAGACAGTGAATCTCAATGGAGGGAGAAATTTGATTCTTTAATAGTTAGACAGTGAAGCTCAGTGGGGGAGAAATTTGATTCTTTAATAGTTAAACAGTGAATCTCAGTGGAGGGAGATATTTGATTCTTTAATAGTTAGCCAGGGATCTCAGTGGAGGGAGAAATTTGATTCTTTAATAGTTAGACAGTGAATCTCAGTGGGGAAGAAATTTGATTCTTTAATAGTTAGCCAGTGAATCTCAGTGGAGGGAGAAATTTGATTCTTTAATAGTTAACCAGTGAATCTCAGTGAAGGGAGAAATTTGATTTTTAATAGTTAGACAGTGAATCTCAGTGGAGGGAGAAATTTGATTCTTTAATATATAGCCAGTGAATCTCAGTTGAGGGAGATATTTGATTCTTTAATAGGTAGCCAGTGAATCTCAGTGGAGAGAGATATTCGATTCTTTAATAGTTAGACAGTGAATCTCAGTGGAGGGAGAAATTTGATTCTTTAATAGTTAGACGGTGAATCTCAGTGGAGGGAGATATTTGATTCTTTAATAGTTAGCCAGTGAATTTCAGTGGAGGGAGATATTTGATTCTCTAACAATTAGACAGTGAATCTCAGTGGGGGAGAAATTTGATTCTTTAACAAATTAGACAGTGAATCTCAGTGGGGGGAGAAATTTGATTCTTTAATAGTTAGACAGTGAATCTCAGTGGAGGGAGATATTTGATTCTTTAATAGTTAGACAGTTAATCTCAGTGGGGGGAGAAATTTGATTCTTTAATAGTTAGCCAGTGAATCTCAGTGGAGGGAAATATTTGATTCCTTAATAGTTAGCCAGTGAATCTCAGTGGAGGGAGATATTTGATTCTTTAATAGTTAGACAGTGAATCTGAGTGGGGGATAAATTTGATTCTTTAATAGTTACCCAGTGAATCCCAGTGGAGGGAGAAATTTGATTCTTTAATAGTTAGACAGTGAATGTCAGTGGAGGGAGAAATTTGATTCTTTAATAGTTAGACAGTGAATCTCAGTGGAGGGAGATATTTGATTCTTTAATAGTTAGACAGTGAATCTCAGTGGAGGGAGAAATTTGATTCTTTAATAGTTAGAGAGTGAATCTCAGTGGGGGAGAAATTTGATTCTTTAATAGTTAGACAGTGAATCTCAGTGGAGGGAGATATTTGACTCTTTAATAGTTAGACATTGAATCTCAGTTGGGGAGATATTTGATTCTTTAATAGTTAGACAGTGAATCTGAGTGGGGGGAGATATTTGATTCTTTAATAGTTAGACAGTGAATCTCAGTGGAGGGAGAAATTTGATTCTTTAATAGTTCGACAGTGAATCTCAGTGGGGGAGAAATTTGATTCTTTAATTAATAGTTAGACAGTGAATCTCAGTGGAGGGAGATATTTGATTCTGTAATAGTTAGACAGTGAATCTCAATGGGGGAGAAATTTGATTCTTTAATAGTTAGACAGTGAATCTCAGTTGAGGGTCATATTTCACACTTTAATAGTTAGACAATGAATCTCAGTGGGGGAGAAATTTGATTCTTTAATAGTTTGACAGTGAATCTCAGTGGGGGAGAATAGTTAGACAGTGAATCTCAGTGGGGGAGAAATTTGATTCTTTAATAGTTAGTGAATCTCAGTGGGGGAGAAATTTGATTCTTTAGTAGTTAGTGAATCTCAGTGGGGAGAAATTTGATTCTTTAATAGTTAGACAGTGAATCTCAGTGGAGGGAGATATTTGATTCTTTAATAGTTAGCCAGTGAATCTCAGTGGAAGGAGATATTCGATTCTTTAATAGTTAGACAGTGAATCTCAGTGGGGAAGAGATTTGATTCTTTAATAGTAGCCAGTGAATCTCAGTGGAGGGAGATATTTGACTCCCTAACAGTTAGACAGTGAATCTTAGTGGGGGAGAAATTTGATTCTTTAATAGTTACCCTGTGAATGTCAGTGGAGGGAGATATTTGATTCTTTAATACTTAGACAGTGAATCTCAGTGGAGGGAGATATTTGATTCTTTAGTAGTCTGACAGTGAATCTCAGTGGAGGGAGAAATTTGATTCTTTAAGAGTTAGCCAGTGAATCTCAGTGGAGGTAAATATTTGATTCTTTAATAGTTAGCCAGTGAATCTCAGTGGAGGGAGATATTTGATTCTTTAATAGTTAGACAGTGAATCTGAGTGGGGGAGAAATTTGATTATTTGATAGTTAGCCAGTGAATCTCAGTGGACGGAGATATTTGATTCTTTAATAGTTAGACAGTGAATCTCAGTGGAGGGAGATATTTGATTCTTTAATAGTTAGACAGTGAATCTCAGTAGAGGGAGAAATTTGATTACTTATAGTTGGACAGTGAATCTCAGTAGAGGGAGAAATTTGATTCTTTAATAGTTAGACAGTGAATCTCAGTAGAGGGAGAAATTTGATTCTTTAATAGTTAGACAGTGAATCTCAGCGTAGGGAGAAATTTGATTCTTTAATAGTAGCCAGTGACTCTTCATTTGAAGGAGAGGTTTGATTCTTTAATAGTTAGACAGTGAATCTCAGTGGGGGAGAAATTTGATTCTTTAATAGTTAGACAGTGAATCTCAATGGAGGGAGATATTTGATTCTTTAATAGTTAGAAAGTGAATCTCAGTGGAGGGAGACATTTGATTCTTTAATAGTTAGACAGTGAATCTCAGTGTGGAAGAGATTTGATTCTTTATTAGTTAGCCAGTGAATCTCAGTGGGGGAGAAATTTGATTCTTTAATAATTAGACAGTGAATCTGAGTGGAGGGAGAAATTTGATTCTTTAATAGTTAGCCAGTGAATCTCAGTGGAGGAAGATATTTGATTCATGAATAAGTAGCCAGTGAATCTCAGTGGAGGGAGATATTTGATTCTTTAATAGTTAGACAGTGAATCTCAGTGGAGGTAGAAATTTGATTCTTCAATAGTTAGACAGTGAATCTCAGTGGAGGGATAAATTTGATTCTTTAATAGTTAGACAGTGAATCTCAGTGGAGTGAGAAGTTTGTTTCTTTAATAGTTAGACAGTGAATCTCAGTTGAGGTAGATATTTGATTCTATAAGAGTTAGCCAGTGAATCTCAGTGGCGGGGGATATTTGATTCTTTAATAGTTAGACAGTGAATCTGAGTGGGGGAGAAATTTGATTCTTTAATTTTTAACCAGTGAATCTCAGTGGAGGGAGATATTTCACTCTTTAATAGTTAGCCAGTGAATCTCAGTGGAGGGAGAAATTTGATTCTTTAGTAGTTAGCCAGTGAATCTCAGTGGAAGGAGATATTTGATTCTTGAGTAGTTAGCCAGTGAATATCAGTTGAGGGAGGTATTTGATTTCTTAATAGTTAGCCAGTGAATCTCAGTGGGGGAGATATTTTATTCTTTAATAGCTAGACAGTGAATCTCAGTGGGGGAGAAATTTGATTCTTTAATAGTTAGACAGTGAATCTCAGTGGGGAGAAATTTGATTCTTTAATACTTAGACATTGAATCTCAGTGGAGGGAGAAGTTTGATTCTTTAATAGTTAGCCAGTGAATCTCAGTGGAGGGAGAAATTTGATTCTTTAATAGTTAGACAGTGAATCTCAGTGGGGGAGAAATTTGATTCTTTAATAGTTAGACAGTGAATCTCAGTGTAGGGAGATATTTGATTCTTTAATAGTTAGCCAGTGAATCTCAGTGGAGGGAGATATTAAATTCTTTAATAGCTAGACAGTGAATTTCAGTGGGGAAGAGATTTGATTCTTTAATAGTAGCCAGTGAATGTCAGTTGAGGGAGATATTTGATTCTCTAACAGTTAGACAGTGAGTCTCAGTGGGGGAGAAATTTGATTCTTTAATAGTTACCCAGTGAATGTCAGTGGAGGGAGATATTTGATTCTTTAATAGTTAGACAGTGAATCTCAGTGGAGGGAGATATTTGATTCTTTAATAGTTAGACAGTGAATCTCCGTGGAGGGAGAAATTTGATTCTTTAATAGTTAACCAGTGAATCTCAGTTGAGGTAGATATTTGATTCTATAAGAGTTAGCCAGTGAATCTCAGTAGAGGGAGATATTTGATTCTGTAATAGTTAGACAGTGAATCTGAGTGGCGGGAGAAATTTGATTATTTAATAGTTAGCCAGTGAATCCCAGTGGAGGGAGATATTTGATTCTTTAATAGTTAGACAGTGAATCTCAGTGGAGGGAGAAATTTGATTATTTAATAGTTGGACAATGAATCTCAGTAGAGGGAGAAATTTGATTCTTTAATAGTTAGACAGTGAATCTCAGTAGAGGGAGAATTTTGATTCTTTAATAGTTAGACAGTGAATCTCAGTGGAGGGAGAAATTTGATTCTTTAATAGTAGCCAGTGACTCTCATTGGACGGTGAAATTTGATTCTTTAATAGTTAGACAGTGAATCTCAGTGGGGGAGAAATATGATTCTTTAATGTTTAGACAGTGAATCTCAGTGGAGGGAGATATTTGATTCTTTAATAGTTAGAAATTGAATCTCAGTGGAGGGAGACATTCGATTCTTTAATAGTTAGACAGTGAATCTCGGTGTGGAAGAGATTTGATTCTTTAATAGTTAGCCAGTGAATCTCAGTGGAGGGAGAAATTTGATTCTTTAATAATTAGACAGTGAATCTCAGTAGAGGGAGAAATTTGATTCTTTAATAGTTAGCCAGTGAATCTCAGTGGAGGAAGATATTTGATTCTTGAATAGGTAGCCAGTGAATCTCAGTGGAGGGAGATATTTGATTCTTTAATAGTTAGACAGTGAATCTCAGCGGAGGTAGAAATTTGATTCTTTAATAGTTAGACAGTGAATCTCAGTGGAGGGAGAAATTTGATTCTTAATAGTTAGACAGTGAATCTCAGTGGAGGTAGATATTTGATTCTATAAGAGTTAGCCTGTGAGCCTCAGTGGCGGGGGATATTTGATTCTTTAATAGTTAGACAGTGAATCTGAGTGGGGGAGAAATTTGATTCTTTAGTAGTTAACCAGTGAATCCCAGTGGAGGGAGATATTTCACTCTTTAATAGTTAGCCAGTGAATCTCAGTGGGGGAGAAACTTGATTCTTTATTAGTTAGCCAGTGAATCTCAGTGGAAGGAGATATTTGATTCTTGAATAGTTAGCCAGTGAATCTCAGTTGAGGGAGGTATTTGATTTCTTAATAGTTAGCCAGTGAATCTCAGTGGGGGAGATATTTTATTCTTTAATAGTTAGACAGTGAATCTTAGTGGAGTAAGATATTGCACTCTTTAATAGTTAGCCAGTGAATCTCAGTGGAGGGAGGTATTTTGACTCTTTAATAGTTAATCAGTGAATCTCAGTGGAGGGAGATTTTGATTCTTTAATTGTTAGCTAGTGAATCTCAGTGGAGGGTGATTTTCATTCTTTAATTGTTAGCCAGGGAGTCTCAGTGGAGGGAGATTTTCACTCTTTAATTGTTAGCCAGTGAATCTCAGTGTCTTTAATAGTTAGGCAGCGAATCTCAGTGGAAGGAGATATTTGATTCTTTAAGAGTTGGCCAGTGAATTTCAGTGGAGTGAGATTTTCACTCTTTAATTGTTAGCCAGTGAATCTCAGTGGAGGGAGATATTTCACTTTATTAGTTACCCAGTGAATCTTAGTGGAGGGAGATATTTCACTCTTTATTAGTTACCCAGTGAATCTTAGTGGAGGGAGATATTTCACTCTTTAATAGTTAGCCAGTGAATCTCAGTGTAGGGAGATATTTCACTCTTTAATAGTTAGCCAGTGAATCTCAGTGGAGGGAGATATTTCACTCTTCAATAGTTAGCTAGTGAATCTCAGTGGAGGGAGATATTTGATTCTTTAATAGTTAGCCAGTGAATCTCAGTGGGGAAGTTATTTGATTCTTTTATGTTAGCCAGTGAATCTTAGGATATAAACAGTATTTTCATTTTGAATTTTCCACATGAAGGTTCTTTATTAGATGAGCACGTCGTATTGGAAATAGGACGCTATCGGTCGAATATTTCCCAGACTGCTTTTGTAAAGGTTGTTTGATGTATTTTAGATTGGATATTTAAATGACTTAACTTTCAGCATTGTTTTTGTCCCGGCTAACCGTGCAATTGTTGCGTACAGTAACGTCGGATTTTTACCACATATATAAACAAGTTTACCATATATAAAAACAAGTCGAGCTCAGGTATAAAGTAGTGTATATCCTTTATTCAAACTTACTGTGTGTTGGTGGTGATATCGGGCTGAGTCTTTGCTGCAGCTCAAAAGAGCTTTCTCTCTCTCTCTCTCTCTCTCTCTCTCTCTCTCTCTCTCTCTCTCTTATTATCCATCATACCCGTCCGACTCAGGCTAAATGAGCGGCGCCTTGTTGATTTTCTTCTCCATCAGTGACTCGGAATTTATTCCACCCTCTTGGCTTGGACTGTATCAAGCACAGACATTGCTTGTCCGTACATTGCAATAGATTATTTATTGTTTACCATTCTGTAGTGCTTGACTTCTCAAGCTTGAATTGTTCAGCAAAGGTGGTTGCTTTTATCGTTGTCAATTGAAAATACAGAAATTTTTTCGCATTTTTAAGCGGCTCTATGAAATTTTGGCAATGTCATAGGGTGTGAGGGTTGTCATGGAAAGATTGCTAGTCTGGAAAAAGAACTGATGCAATGGAAATCTCGGAAAGGCTTTCATACTCGGTAGAAAATTTTGTTTGTGCTTGTGCATGTTGTAAGAAGCGATCAGTCCATCAAGTGTACTCACCCACCATGTGGAATGAGGCAGTCCATCTTATCCCTTTCATAGCGGTGCTTCCCGTGACGGTGCTTCCCTTGACTGCACACCTGCATTCATCAGGCGCTGGACATGACGCCTATTTGGAGGGTTCCCTCCCCTCCACCATTACAGTATTAGGGGTGGCAGAAACTTCTGTGGTGTGGCATGACGCTTGTCTATCCAAGTCTCTTGCTTGCTTGGTTGGCTGATAGCTTACTTTTTTCGGTTTCATGTATTCTCGTAGTCGTAAGGCTCTCTCTCTCTCTCTCTCTCTCTCTCTCTCTCTCTCTCTCTCTCTCTCTCTCTCTCTATATATATATATATATATATATATATATATATATATATATATATATATATATATATATATATATATATATATATATATTATCTTCTGTCTCCTTGTTCATGCACTTATCAGTTGGGAAATTCATGACTGGGAATAAGAGAAGGATCAGTCGACTTGCAATAATGAGACGGAATTCGAATCCCAAATCGAGAGTAGTGTGTGTGTGTGTGTGTGTGTGTGTGTGTGTGTGTGTGTGTGTGTGTGTGTGTGTGTGGTAGGGCCGAGTGTCCGTCTCAAGCTTTGAGAATGAGATGTTGTGTGTAAGCTGTTGCCTTGCCGAGGGAATTGGGTTCTAATGCTAATGTTTGGTGCAGTCCGTTCACTTTTCTTCTCACTGAATTTATGACCCGTCCTTTGGGGCAGCGAAAAGTGTTGATGACATCTGGTTAACGCCTTTGGCTTATTGTAGTTGCAAAGGGTTTACATCGCAAGTAAGCGAGCGAGAGGCCTTCATGTCCCGCCAAGCGTAACTTTTTATTGTCGAGTCTTTTATTGATCTTGTTCCGGAAATGACGTGGCTACTGTAGGTGTGAGTGAGCGCCTGTCTGTTGGTTGTCTTCATCGAGTCTCCTGCTGGGTCCTGGTAAGAGGGTCATGCGAGTGCTGCAGTGGGATTTTGAATGGCCGCTTCCTACCCCTTTCCCCTACGGCGGCTTCCTCCTCCCGATGCTGTTAGAAGTTTGAAGGAGTGGTGGCGGTGTCTTCTCGACTTGACCTCTCCACGCCATATCTCGGAAATATGTCGGATATGAGTGACAGCTGTGTCTTCAAGGGTGGACTTCGCATCATCAGCATATTGAGGGGATGCCAATGCACATCAATATTGTGTCATTTGAAAATAACGTCAGTGTTGTATTTTTTTTTTCCTTACTGAACAATGAAAGGAAGTTGAGAAAAAACCCAGTGCCATCAAAGGTCATCTTTGGAGTTGGCAGCGCTTTGCGTTCCGGTTTTCACGAGTTGTCATGACTTTCATCACTGGTACAAGTGCCATTGGAAAGGAAGCCACGTCGATTTTGAAGACCTCTTTTAAAACCGACTCTCCTTTCCAGACTAGACTACTTTGGAAGGTTTTGAGCAAATTATATAGGACCGGATTTTGTTCGGGATTGAGTCGAGGTTCACATGGGTTAGTTTGAGTCTTATTGAAACTGACAACACGTGATATTAGTCCAGATTCTAGTGATAGAAGCCATTTCGCTCCGATTTTCTTCTTGCCTGAAACAAACAAATAGTATGTTGAACTTATAACGTTGGCGTCAGCTTCGTGCAATTTGTATTCCAGCTTCCAGTTTGAAGAAGTGCCTTTTTGACAAGATGTCTGTTCATGTGAGGCCAAGACAATCGCTGTGTTGGTGCTAGTCCCCGGAAGGGGGTTTAGTACTGCCAGGGCACCTCACGTGGTGCACTGTAGGCATTACTAAATGGTGTTTGCAGCACCCTTTCGGCCCTTAGCTTTACCCAGTAGTTAGCCTTTTACTTGACCTCCACTCCCACTTCCACTCTTCAGTCTGGCTCTCCAGCCTCTGCAATGATTACTTTCGATCCTCGTACTTCACCTCATAAATTATTTGGATCCCTTGTCTTGCTGTCCAGCCACTCCAACTCAGCTTTTCATTGTCTTGAGCGCTAAAGGACGGGCTCATGGAGGGAGTGCTCCAGGAAGTGAGTCCCAGACGGAGGCGGTCATTACCGAAGTGGCGCTCCCACTCCCAGGTAGCTCATGATATATGGCAGTCCATACGGGGCTTCGTATGTTCGGTACTTGACGTGAAGGACGCTGCCTGCCTGTGCGCCCGCGCGCACGCCTCGACGTTAGTTTTACTCTCCAGTTGAGCCTCCATTCCGTTGCTCGTGATGAGGATGTCTGGTGTGTACTCACGCGTCTTCTGTCATGTGTTTTCTGGTGCTTCCGTCCGTTATTCGCACCAGTTATTTTCCATCCATCTTATCTTCCTACTAAACTTTCCTTGTCCTCGAGTAAAGTAAAGGCAGTGCGCGGTACCCAGAGGTCATCGTAATAACCAGCGGCGTTAAATATGTTGGCTTTTTAAAAACACTGTTTTGTAGTGGTGGTGGTTTCAACGTTGCCGCTTGGCCTTGGTTTTTCCTTCCTGGTCATAGCAAGGACATTATTTTGCTATGTCTTGTTTTGCCTCAGAGAGAATGTCAGGCTGGACGACCCTCACATTTTTTCGGTTAAATACTCAGCTCTGTTCAGTAGGAATTCAGTAATACACAGTATACGCACACACATTGTATACATATAATGTGTCTGTGTGGAGTGGCCAGTTTTGTAAGGTTTTGCGGACGGGTGGTCCATCCTTGAATTGCCTTTGAAAGGATATGATGTTAAATATCTTGCATTTTCTCGCTTAACTATCCTCAGTGGCTCGTGAAATATTGGGCTAGCCACACACACACACACACACACACACACACACACACACACATATATATATATATATATATATATATATATATATATATATATATATATATATATATATATATATATATATATGTGTGTGTGTGAGTGCGTGATGTGTGTTTGTGTGTGTGGATGTCAAGATTTGGGTGGTCCTTTTGTGCCATATTGCAACTGTAATTTTTCATTTATGCATTCTACTGTCTTGCTTACTTTTGCTCCAACTGTCAGTTGGATCTCGAGCATATATCGCTTTTATGAAAACTGCAGGAGGTTGGTTCTGTGACATGTCTTGTGGGCAGACCCAGTTGTTCTTGGTCTCCTCCCGCAGCCCCACACCCTGTCCTCTTCCATCAAGAGTCCTTATCGTCTCCACTGCCTGTTCACGGGGCACAAGTGAGCAATGAATGGGTGGTCTCAGTAGCAGATTTGGTGAAGTTTCATGTCACCCTTTATGAATTCATGAGTCCTGGAATTTGGATTACTGTAGTGTTGGGAAATCATGAGTGTGAGAAGTTCTCCTGGACGTTTCCCAGGTATTCAGTGGCCATAGTAAACAGATATTGTGGTTTTCCTTGTCTCGGAAAAGGTTGTAGCAGGTAAAGGCATAGGGTCTCTCTCTCTCTCTCTCTCTCTCTCTCTCATCAGTATAGGAATCGCAATGAAAAAGGGTTGTAACGTGAGTACTTTTTTCAGTCCTTTGCGAACAAGAGGCTCCATCTGGCCGTTCTGTTTACCCGTCCATATATATCGGTGTGTTTGCTTATAGTTCCAGTTCCTGGGTTGAAGGGAGCCTTTCAGCACTTGGGACGAAGGTAGTATTTCATTCGAAATGTGAGTGAACAGCGACTGACTGTCTTGCCTGTTACTTGACGGCGTTATTGTAACTCGACGTGATTTTTGAAAAGGATTTTGATGAAACGGGAAACAAAAGTAGATCGCAATTCCTATACACATATACATGGAGGTCGTCTGTGTGGACTGCCAGTGTGCGAGACATGGTCCAAAGATGAAGTGAAGTGAAGCCCCCTTTCATTCTTAAGTTTTACATTGAACTCTTCCCGATGGCAAGGTTGTCATTCTGTCACCTTGACCATGATCATGACCGGGTTATTCATGTTTCACAAATGCTTGTTGCCGAGAGAAGATCACTGCAAATATTACATTTGCAAGAACGAAAATGACGTCGTCCTCAGTATTCCGTCGGTTGGAATGTTTACCAGAAGGTGGTTTCGATCGACACTTACATCTCCAGTGATGGCAACATTGTTTCAGATCACCAGAAACTCTTTTTATGTCTCTTTTGGAGCAGTTATTATGCTTTCCCTTTATGGATTTGACTTAAGGATTTTAAACTCTCTCTCTCTCTCTCTCTCTCTCTCTCTCTCTCTCTCTCTCCTCTCTCTCTCTCTCTCTCTCTCTCTCCACACTGGAAAGCATTTCTCAATTGAAATAAACAGCAAATAGACAAAACGAAATTAAATCAGTAGGCCAGAGGCAGTCGTGCAAGCTGTTTTACTGTGCCCTGCCTCGCCTCTTGGAGCAAACAAGGAAAGAAACAGAAGGCTTAACGTGTAAATATTGACCCAGACCGAAAAGGGGGAGTTTCTCCCTCCTACCTCATGTCCAAGAATGACGTCATGTTCCACCCTTGTTCAAGACTACCATTATCGTTGCTTCCACGTTGCCATCTGCATAAAATGAAACACCTTGACCAACCAATTTGCGTGGGTCGTTTTAGGCCACCCGCCTATTTTCGATGTGGTCACCTCCAGACACTCCCTGACCGAGAAAACAAACGACTCTCGGACACGCACATTGCTATCTGTGGTCTTTCATGCATGGAGGGACTACTTGTGTGTACCACTCTATGGAATATGTCAGATGCTGTTGATCTGGAACAGAGACGAGTGAATAACTGAGAGGGAGCGAAAGAAGGAGACCTGAAATGGTTTTAATAAAATAGCCAATTGCGACTACATCGCCCTTTCTTTGCCTTTTGCCTTCAGTCGGTGTCTTGATGTCAAGAACGCCCTATGTCTGAATGGAGGGTTGGGCCTTCAGCATCTATCTAAAGTTGCCTTAGTGCTGTCTAGATCCCAGGGACCTCTCTCTCTCTCTCTCTCTCTCTCTCTCTCTCATGACCACGTCATTCTTAATCGATATCTTTCCCCCTGTCATTGCTGGCGCCAGACGGTCATTGTTTTTGAAGGGATAGTCGTGTGTAAGGTGCCCCTCTTTTTCGAAGAGTTGATGCCGACTGAGAGCAAAGCAGTACGACACAACACACCTGCATCAGTGGCCACAGGAGCGTTTCTTCTTTTGTGTGGCATCTTGCACTGCCTCACTGACGTGATTATGATAACTTCTGAGGAGATTTTTCTTCATCTCATAATAAAAGGCGTGGGATAACAGCGCTTTCCGTTTATGCTGATAGTGATGAATATGACTTTAATTGGAGAGCCGATCATATTTTCATTATTTTGCAGAAAAATCATAGGTAACAATTAAGGAAAATCCATTGCTGTTATTGTAGGAAATGCGTGATGGTGCGCTCATTTCACTCCAGCTCTGTCTCTGTTTTGTGTGTGAAACTTAGGTTTCGGTATTGAACTTTTTTATTTCTTAAACATTTTGATCCCTCGTCCCACCAACAGTCTCTCTCTCTCTCTCTCTCTCTCTCTCTCTCTCTCTCTCTCTCTCTCTCTCACTACGGCGGTGAATGACCTTTCTGACCTTAGTGCCTGGCTGTAGTCTCTCAAGTTCATTTGCCTATCCTGAATTTTAGAAAGACAGAGGAAGTGAATGGTCTCTTTATTCGAGAAAATATAGAACAGTGAAAGATTATTCTTTATCAGAGATTGAATTTCCTTCTTGATGTTAAGAGAGTGAAGATAGTCGTTGACTATCTCGTGATATTGTGCTTCCCGGTCAGAAGGACGAGAGCCACGGACCAATGTTTTCTGGCTCCAGACACGATCGATTTTGCGAGCCTCTTCCTCTGGTGTGCACAGCACACACTCATTGTCTCGTGTGGAAGCCGCCTCATTTCTCATGTGGGTCCCGATTTCACCTTCTGAGGTAGCCGTAGGTGGACTTCATTTTCCCCTGTCCAAGTTTACCCTCGCTCGCTGTGAAATTCACAGCCGTATGATGTTTACGTTTTGTCTTCTATATTTTTACCATGCTTATTAAACGCTTGTTGATGTGTTTCTCTCTCTCTCTCTCTCTCTCTCTCTCTCTCTCTCTCTTTGCTGGTTCTGTAGTCATTTCTCATGTAAAGTTGTTTTTCTTAATTAAGTAATGGTTGCCTTGTGTGCAGGTAGCACTCAGCACCTCAGATTTGGTATTTATTGTTTGAAAGTTTCTTATCAACTTGAGGGCTTCTCCTCTTGCTTCATGTAAGTGTGTTCACTGTTGAATACCATTTTATTTGCCTGGTTCTTGTAGTCATTTCTCATGTAAAAGTTGTTTTTCTTTAATTAAGTAATGGTTGCCTCTGTGTGCAGGTAGCACTATCAGCGCACCTCACGTGGTGCACTGTGAGCCGTGTTTGAGAGTCCTTTCTGTAACACTGTTTTGAGTGGTGTTCCTGTCTTTCACAACCCCATTGATACACCCTTTTGAGTTAGTCACTCCATGTCATTTACACCCTTTGAGCCGCATTTTGTCATTTACACCCTTTTGAGCCGTGTCACTGTCATTTACACCCTTTGATGTTCCATGTCATTTACACCCTTTGAGCCGTGTCACTCCATTCATTTACCCCTTTGAGCCGTCTCCATGTCATTTACACCACTTGATTTACACCCTTTGAGCCGTGTCACCCATGTCATTTACAGTTTACATGTCATTTACACCCTTGAGCCGTGTCACCCATGTCATTTGAGCACCCATTGACCATGTTACACCCTTTGAGCCGTGTCATGTCATTTACACCCTTTGAGCCGTGTCACCCATGTCATTTACACCTTTTGAGCCGTGTCACTCCATGTCATTTACACCCTTTGAGCCGTGTCACTCCATGTCATTTACACCCTTTGAGCCGTGTCACTCCATGTCATTTACACCCTTTGAGCCGTGTCACTCCATGTCATTTACACCCTTTGAGCCGTGTCACTCCATGTCATTTACACCCTTTGAGCCGTGTCACTCCATGTCATTTACACCCTTTGAGCCGTGTCACTCCATGTCATTTACACCCTTTGAGCCGTGTCACTCCATGTCATTTACACCCTTTGAGCCGTGTCACTCCATGTCATTTACACCCTTTGAGCCGTGTCACTCCATGTCATTTACACCCTTTGAGCCGTGTCCTCCATGTCATTTACCATGTCATTTTTACACCCTTTGAGCCGTGGTCACTGTGTCATTTACACCCTTTGAGCCGTGTCACCATGTCATTTACACCCTTTGAGCCGTGTCACTCCATGTCATTTACACCCTTTGAGCCATGTCATTTATGTCATTTACACCCTTTGAGCCGTGTCACTCCATGTCATTTACACCCTTTGAGCCGTGTCACTCCATGTCATTTACACCCTTTGAGCCGTGTCCTCCATGTCATTTACACCCCTTTGAGCCGTGTCATGTCATTTACACCCTTTGAGCCGTGTCACTCCATGTCATTTACACCCTTTGAGCCGTGGTCCATGTCATTTACCCCCCTTTGATGTCATTTCATTTACACCCTTTGAGCCGTGTCACCCATGTCATTTACACCCTTTGAGCGCGTGTCATTTCATTTACACCCTTTGAGCCGTGTCACTCCATGTCATTTACACCCTTTGAGCCGTACTACATGTCATTTACACCCTTTGAGCCGTGTCACCATGTCATTTACACCCTTTGAGCCGTGTCACTCCATGTCATTTACACCTTTGAGCCGTGTCACTCCATGTCATTTACACCCTTTGAGCCGTGTCACCCATGTCATTTACACCCCTTTGAGCCGTGTCACCCATGTCATTTACACCCTTTGAGCCGTGTCACTCCATGTCATTTATTTACACGCCATGTCATTTACACCCTTTGAGTCGTGTGTCACTCCATGTCATTTACACCCTTTGAGCCATGTCACCCATGTCATTTACACCCTTTGAGCCGTGTCACCCATGTCATTTACACCCTTTGAGCCGTGTCACTCCATGTCATTTACACCCTTTGAGCCGTGTTACCCATGTCATTTACACCCTTTGAGCCGTGTCCTCCATCATTTACACCCACTCCATGATTTACACCCTTTGCCGTGTCACTCCATGTCATTTACACCCCTTTGAGCCGTGTCACTCCATGTCATTTACACCCTTTGAGCCGTGTCACTCCATGTCATTTACACCCTTTGAGCCGTGTCACTCCATGTCATTTACATCCTTTGAGCCATGTCATTTACACCCTTTGAGCTGTGTCACTCTATGTCATTTACACCCTTTGAGCGTGTTACTCCATGTCATTTACACCCTTTGAGCCGTGTCACTCCATGTCATTTACACCCTTTGAGCCGTGTCACTCCATGTCATTTACACCCTTTGAGCCGTGTCACTCCATGTCATTTACACCCTTTGAGCCGTGTCACTCCATGTCATTTACACCCATTGAGCCGTGTCACTCCATGTCATTTACACCCTTTGAGCCGTGTCACTCCATGTCATTTACACCCTTTGAGCCGTGTCATTTTTACACCCTTTGAGCCGTGTCACACCCATGTCATTTACACCCTTTGAGCCATGTCACTCCATGTCATTTACACCCTTTGAGCCGTGTCACTCCATGTCATTTACACCCATTGAGCCGTGTCACCCATGTCATTTACCCTTTGCCGTGTCACTCCATGTCATTTACCCCTTTGAGCCGTGTCATTCATTTACACCCTTTGAGTGTCACTCCATGTCATTTACACCCATTGAGCCGTGTCACCCATGTCATTTACACCCTTTGAGCCGTGTCACTCCATGTCATTTACACACCTTGTCACCCATGTCATTTACACCCTTTGAGCCGTGTCACTCCATGTCATTTACCCTTTGAGCCGTGTGTCACTCCATGTCATTTACACCCTTTGAGCCGTGTCACTCCATGTCATTTACACCCTTTGAGCCATTTATTTACACCCTTTGAGCCGTGTCACCCATGTCATTTACA
The DNA here is from genome assembly GCF_040412425.1 of Macrobrachium rosenbergii. Lineage (NCBI taxonomy): Eukaryota > Metazoa > Arthropoda > Malacostraca > Decapoda > Palaemonidae > Macrobrachium > Macrobrachium rosenbergii. Next base: position 48,353,528 of record NC_089796.1, read on the forward strand.
CCCTTTGAGCCGTGTCACCCATGTCATTTACACCCTTTGAGCCGTGTCACTCCATGTCATTTACACCCTTGAGCCGTGTCACTCCATGTCATTTACACCCTTTGAGCCGTCACTCCATGTCCATGTCATTTACACCCTTTGAGCCGTGTCACTCCATGTCATTTACACCCTTTGAGCCATCCATGTCATTTACACCCTTTGTCACTCCATGTCATTTACACCCTTTGAGCCGTGTCACTCCATGTCATTTACACCCTTTGAGCCGTGTCATGTCATTTACACCCTCCACCCATGTCATTTACACCCTTTGACCCACTCCATTCATTTACACTGTCGTTTGAGCTCGCCGTGCCGTGTCATTTACCCAGTCATTTACACCCTTTGAGCCGTGTCACTCCATGTCATTTACACCCTTGAGCCATGTCACCCATGTCATTTACACCCTTTTGAGTCATTTACACCCTTTGAGCGTGTCACTCCATGTCATTTACACCCTTTGAGCCGTGTCATGTCATTTACACATTTACATTTACACCCCTTTGACGTTTGAGCCCTCATTTACTTGAGCCGTGTCACTCCCCCTTTTGTGTGTCACTCCATGTCATTTACACCCTTTGAGCCGTGTCATTTATTTACACCCCTTGAGCCGCCATGTCATTTACACCCATTGTCACTCCATGTCATTTACACCCTTTGAGCCGTGTCACTCCATGTCATTTACACCCTTTGAGCCGTGTCACTCCATGTCATTTACACTTTGAGCCGTGTCACTCCATGTCATTTACAGTCTCCATGTCATTTACACCCAGTTACACCCTTTGAGCCGTGTCACTCCATGTCATTTACACCCTTTGAGCTTTTGTCATTTACCGAGCCGTGTCCGTTGTCATTTACACCCATTGAGCCGTGTCACTCCATGTCATTTACACCCTTTGAGCCGTGTCACCCATGTCATTTACACCCTTTGAGCCGTGTCACCCATGTCATTTACACCCATTGAGCCGTTTTGTCATTTACACCTTTTGATTTACACCCTTTGAGCGTGTCACCCATGTCATTTACACCCTTTGAGCCGTGTCACTCCATGTCATTTACACCCTTTGAGCCGTCCTCCATGTCATTTACACCCTTTGAGCCGTGTCCTCCATGTCATTTCACCCTTTCCATGTCATTTACACCCTTTGAGCCGTGTCACCCATGTCATTTACACATTTCATTTACACCCATTGAGCCGTGTCACATTTACACCCTTTGAGCTGTTTTTACACCCTTTGAGCCGTGTCATTTACACCCTTTGAGCCATGTCATTTACACCCTTTGACCCATTATGTCATTTTACAGCCCTTGGCACTCCATGTCATTTACACCCTTGTCATTTCACACCCTTTGAGCCGTGTTTACACCCTTTGAGCCGTGTCACTCCATGTCATTTACACCCTTTGAGCCGTGTCACCCATGTCATTTTTACACCCTTTGAGCCGTGTCACTCCATGTCATTTACATTCACTACCCTTTGAGCCGTGTCCTCCATGTCATTTACACCCTTTGAGCCGTGTCACACCCATGTCATTTACACCCCTTTGAGCCGTGTCACTCCATGTCATTTACACCCTTTGAGCCGTGTCCTCCATGTCATTTACACCCTTTGAGCAGTGTCACTCCATGTCATTTTACCCATTGAGCCGTGTACAGCCATTTACACCTCCATGTCATTTACACCCTTTGACTTTTGTTCCATAATTTACACCCTTTGAGCCATGTCATTTACCCTTTGAGTGTCACTCCATGTCATTTACACCCTTTGAGCCGTGTCACTCCATGTCATTTACACCCTTTGAGCCTGTTTTGAAAAATGAGCACCCTTTGAGCCGTGTCACTCCATGTCATTTACACCCTTTGAGCCGTGTCACATTTACCATGTCATTTTTACACCCTTTGAGCCGTGTCATGTCATTTACACCCTTTGGAGCCCCATGTCATTTACACCCTTTGAGCCGTGGTCCATGTCATTTACACCCTGTGAGCCGTGTCACTCCATGTCATTTACCATGTCATTTACACCCTTTGAGCCGTGTCACTGCCATGTCATTTACCATGTCATTCATTTACACCCTTTGAGTCATTTTACACCCATTGAGCCGTGTCACTCCATGTCATTTACACCCTTTGAGCCGTGTCACTCCATGTCATTTACACCCATTGAGCCCTTTGATGTCATTTACACCCATTGAGCATGTCATTTACACCCATTGAGCTGTGTTTTGAGCCGTGTCACTCCATGTCATTTACACCATGTCATTTTTACACCCTTTGAGCCGTGTCACTCCATGTCATTTACACCCTTTGAGCACCTTTTTACACCCTTTGAGTGTCACTCCATGTCATTTACACCCTTTGAGCCGTGTTCCATGTCACCCTTTGAGCCGTGTCACTCCATGTCATTTACACCCTTTGAACCCTTTGAGCCGTGTCCATGTCTTTACCATGTCATTTACACCCATGTCCTCCATGTCATTTACACCCTTTGGAGCGTGTCACTCCATCATTTGAGCCGTGTCCTCCATCACCCATGTCATTTTTACACCCTTTGAGCCGTGTCACTTTACCATGTCATTTACACCCCTTTTTGTCATTTACACCCTTTGAGCCGTGTCACTCCATGTCATTTGACCCTTTGAGCCAGTGTGTCCATGTCATTTACCCTTTGAGCCGTGTCATCCATGTCATTTACACCCTTTGAGCCATGTCCTCCTTGTCATTTACACCCTTTGAGCCACCCCATGTCATTTACACCTTTGAGCAGTGTCACCCATGTCATTTACACCCTTTGAGCCGTCATTTATTTACCCTTTGAGCCGTGTCCTCCATGTCATTTACACCCATTGAGCCGTGTCATCCCATGTCATTTACACCCTTTGAGCCAGATCACTCCATGTCATTTACACCCTTTGAGCGTTGAGCTTTGAGTGTCACTCCATGTCATTTACACCCTTTGAGCCCATGTCATTTACACCCTTTGAGCACTCCATGTCATTTACACCCTTTGAGCCACTTGTAATTGACACCCTGATGTCATTTTTACACCCTTTGAGCCATTTACACCCTTTGAGCCGTGTCATTTACACCATTTGACCCTTTGAGCCGTGTCACTCCATGTCATTTACACCCTTTGAGCCGTGTCACTTGTCATTTACACCCTTTGAGCCATGTCACTCCATGTCATTTACACCCATTGGAGCTGTGTCACCCATGTCATTTACACCCTTTGAGCCGTGTCACTCCATGTCATTTACACATTTGACCCTTTGAGCCCATGTCATTTACACCTTGGAGCCCTTTGTGTCACACCCTTTGAGCCATGTCATTTACACCCTTTGAGCCGTGTCACTCCATGTCATTTACACCCACTCCATGTCATTTACACCCTTGAGCCTTGTCACTCCATGTCATTTTTGAGCCGTGTCATTTACACCCATGTCATTTACACCCTTTGAGCCGTGTCACTCCATGTCATTTACATGCTTTGAGCCATGTCATTTACACCCATGCTTTGAGCCTGTCATTTTACACCTTTTGAGCCGTGTCACTCCATGTCATTTACAGCCCCATGTGAGTGTCGTGGTTACCCATGTCATTTTACACCCTTTGAGCCGATATGTGTCATTTACCACATTTAGCCATGTCATTTACACCCCTTTGAGTCATTACAGTGAACGTGAGCCATTTCACTCCATGTCATTTACACCTTGTCTTTTGAGCCGTGGACCCCATGTCATTTACACCCATGTCATTTACACCCTTTGAGCATTTACACACACTCCATGTTGAGCATGGTCACTCCATGTCATTTACACCCATTTGAGCTGGTCCCATGTCATTTACACCCTTTGAGTCATTTACACCATTTGAGCCTCCATGTGTCACCCATGTCATTTACACCCATGGTCACTCCATGTCATTTACACCCTTTGAGCTGTTTAGCCGTTGGTTACCCATGTCATTTACACCTTTGGAGCCATGTCATTCACCCATGTCATTTACATGTCATTTGAGCCCTTTCATTTACACCCTTTGAGCCGTGTCACTCCATGTCATTTACACCCTTTGAGCCTTGTCACCCATGTCATTTACACCAGCCGTGTCACCCATGTCATTTACACCCTTTGAGCCGTGTCACTCCATGTCATTTACACCCTTTGAGCCGTGTCACCCATGTCATTTACACCCTTTGAGCCGTGTCACCCATTTCATTTACACCCATGTCATTTGAGCCGTGTCACTCCATGTCATTTACACCCTTGAGCCTTGTCACTCCATGTCATTTAGTAATTCTTGAGTTTTTGTCATTTACCCATGTCATTTACACCGATGAGCCGTGTCACCCATGTCATTTACACCCCTTTGAGCCGTGTCACCCATGTCATTTACACCCTTTGAGCACCCATTGAGCCGTGTCACTCCATGTCATTTACACCCTTTGAGTCTGTCACCCATGTCATTTACACCCAGCCGTTGTCATTTACACTTTGGAGTTGCTCACCACATGCTTTTTGAGCCGTGTCACTCCATGTCATTTACACCCTTTGAGCCGTGTCACTCCATGTCATTTACACCCTTTCATTTACACCCTTTGAGCCGTGTCACCCCATGTCATTTACACCCTTTGAGCCGTGTCACTCCATGTCATTTACACCCTTTGAGCCGTGTCACTCCATGTCATTTACACCCTTTTGAGTCACCCACCCTTTTGAGCCGTGTCACTCCATGTCATTTACACCCTTTGAGCCGCCGTGTCATTTACACCCTTTGAGCCGTGTCACCCATGTCCCCGTGTCATTTACACCCTTTGAGCCGTGTCACCCATGTCATTTACACCCTTTGAGCTGTGTCACTCCATGTCATTTACACCCTTTGAGCCGTGTCACCCATGTCATTTACACCCTTTGAGCCGTGTCACCCATGTCATTTACACCCTTTGAGCCGTGTCACTTTTGAGCCATGTCATTTACACACTTCTTTGAGCCACGCCATGTCATTTACACCTTTGAGCCGTGTCACTCCATGTCATTTACACCCCTAATGAGCCGTGTCACTCCATGTCATTTACACTCTTTGAGCGTGTCACCCATGTCATTTACACCCCCGTTATCACATGTCATTTACACCCTTTGAGCCGTGTCACTCCATGATTTACACCCTTTGAGCCGTGTCACCCATGTCATTTACACCCTTTGAGCCGTGTCACCCATGTCATTTACACCCGTGGTCACCCATGTCATTTACACCCTTTGAGCCGTGTCACCCATGTCATTTACACCCTTTGAGCCGTGTCACTTACATGTCATTTACACCTTTTGAGCCGTCACTCCATGTCATTTACACCTTTGAGCCGTGTCACTCCATGTCATTTACACCCTTTGAGCCGTGTCACCCATGTCATTTACACCCCTTTGAGCCGTGTCACCCATGTCATTTACACCCTTTTGAGCCGTGTCACCCATGTCATTTACACCCTTTGAGCCGTGTCACCCATGTCATTTACACCCTTTGAGCCGTGTCACTCCATGTCATTTACACCTTTGAGCCGTGTCACCCATGTCATTTACATTTACACCTTTGAGCCGTGTCACTCCATGTCATTTACACCCTTTGAGCCGTGTCACCCATGTCATTTACACCCTTTGAGCCGTGTCACCTTTGTCATTTACACCCTTTGAGCCGTGTCACCCATGTCATTTACACCCTTGTCATTTACACCCTTTGAGTCACATTTACACCCCTTTGAGCCGTCATTTTACACCCTTTGAGCCGTGTCATTTGAGCACCTGTCACCCATGTCATTTACACCCTTTGAGCCGTGTCACCCATGTCATTTACACCCTTTGAGCCGTGTCACTCCATGTCATTTACACCCTTTGAGCCGTGTCACTCCATGTCATTTACCCTTTGAGCCGTGTCACTCCACCCTTTGAGCCGTGTCATTCATTTACACCCTTTGAGCAGTGTCACTCCATGTCATTTACACCCTTTGAGCCGTGTCACTCCATGTCATTTACATTTACACCCATTGAGCCGTGTCACCCATGTCATTTACACCCTTTGAGCCGTGTCCCCATGTCATTTACCCTTTGGGCGTGTCATTTTTACACCCTTTGAGTGTCACTCCATGTCATTTACACCCTTTGAGCCGTGTCACTCCATGTCATTTACACCCTTTGAGCCGTGTCACTCCATGTCATTTACACCCTTTGAGCCGTTTGTCATTTACACCCTTTGAGCCGTGTCACCCATGTCATTTACACCCTTTGAGCCGTGTCACTCCATGTCATTTACACCCTTTGAGCATGTCATTTACACCCTTTGAGCCGTGTCACTCCATGTCATTTACACCCTTTGAGCCGTGTTTACACCCATTGAGCCGTGTCACTCCATGTCATTTACACCTTTGAGCCGTGTCACCCATGTCATTTACACCCTTTGAGCACTCCATGTCATTTACACCCTTTGAGTCGTGTCATTTACACCCTTTGAGCCGTCATTTACACCCTTTGAGCCGTGTCATGTCATTTACACCCTTTGAGCCACTCCATGTCATTTACACCCTTTGAGCCGTGTCATTTACACCCCACTGACCATGTCATTTACACCCTTTGAGCCGTGTCACCCATGTCATTTAGCACCCACTCCATGTCATTTTTGAGCCGTGTCACTCCATGTCATTTACACCTTTGAGCCGTGTCACTCCATGTCATTTACCCTTTGAGCCGTGTCCCATGTCATTTACACCCACTCCATTGAGCCATGTCATTTACACCCATTGAGCCGTGTGTCATTTACACCCTTTGAGCCGTGTCATTTACACCCTTTGAGCCGTGTCACTCCATGTCATTTACACCCTTTGAGCCGTGTCCTCATGTCATTTACACCCTTCACTTGTCATTTACACCCTTTGAGCCGTGTCCTTTCATTTACACCCTTTGAGCCGTGTCACATTTACACCCTTTGATGTCATTTACACCCTTTGAGCCGTGTCACTCCATGTCATTTACACCCTTTTGAGCATTTATACACCCATTGAGCCGTGTCACTCCATGTCATTTACACCCTTTGACATGTCATTTACACCCTTTGAGCCGTGTCACTCCATGTCATTTACACCCTTTGAGCCGTGTCACTCCATGTCATTTACACCTTTGAGCCGTGTCACTCCATGTCATTTACACCCTTTGAGCATCCATGTCATTGAGCCGTGTCACCCATGTCATTTACACCCTTTGAGCCGTGTCACTCCATGTCATTTACACCCTTTACACACTCCATGTCATTTACACCCATTGAGCCGTGTCACCCATGTCATTTACACCCATGAGCCGTGTCACTCCATGAGCCGTGTCATTGTCATTTACACCCTTTGAGCCGTGAGTCATTCATTTACACCCTTTGAGCCGTGTCACTCCATGTCATTTACACCCTTTGAGCCATGTCACTCCATGTCATTTACACCCCGTGTCACTCCATGTCATTTACACCCAATGAGCCGTGTCACTCCATGTCATTTACACCCATGTCATTTACACCCTTTGAGCCGTGTCATGTCATTTACACCCTTTGAGCCGTGTCACTCCATGTCATTTTTGAGCACTCCATTGAGCCATGTCATTTACACCCTTTGAGCCGTGTCACCCATGTCATTTACACCCTTTGAGCCGTGTCACTCCATGTCATTTACACCCTTGAGCCGTGTCACTCCATGTCATTTACACATTTTTGAGCCGTGTCACTCCATGTCATTTACACCCTTTGAGCCGTGTCACTCCATGTCATTTACACCCTTTGAGCCGTGTCACCCATGTCATTTACACCCTTTGAGCCACTCCATGTTTACACCCACCCATGTCATTTACACCCTTTGAGCCGTGTCACTCCATGTCATGTCATTTACACCCTTTTGAGCCATGTCATTTACACCCATTGAGCCCACTCCATGTCATTTACACCCTTTGAGCCGTGTTGTCATTTACACCCATTTTTACACCCTTTGAGCCATGTCACTCCATGTCATTTGACATGTCATTTACACCCTTTGAGCCGTGTCACCCATGTCATTTACACCCTTTGAGCCGTGTCACCCATGTCATTTACACCCTTTGAGCCATGTCATTTACACCCTTTGAGCCGTGTCACCATGTCATTTCATTTACACTCCATGTCATTTACACCCATTGAACTGTCATGTCATTTACACACCTTTGAGCCGTGTCACTCCATGTCATTTACACCCTTTGAGCCATGTCATTTTTACACCCTTTGAGCCTCCATGTCCCCATGTCATTTACACCCTTTGAGCCACCCATGTCATTTACACCCTTTGAGCCGTGTCCTCCATGTCATTTTTACACCCTTTGAGCCATGTCATTTACCCCCTTTGAGCCATGTCATTTACACCCTTTGAGCCAGCCTCCATGTCATTTACACCCTTTGAGCCGTGTCACTCCATGTCATTTACACCCTTTGAGCCGTGTCACTCCATGTCATTTACACCCTTTGAGCCGTGTCACTCCATGTCATTTACACCCATTGAGCCGTGTGTCATTTACCCATGTCATTTTTACACCCTTTGAGCCGTGTCACCCATGTCATTTACACCCTTTGAGCTTTTACACCCTTTGAGCCGTCATTTACACCCCATGTCATTTGTCATTTACACCCTTTTGAGCCGTGTCACTCCATGTCATTTACACCCTTTGAGCCGTGTCACTCCATGTCATTTACACCCTTTGAGCCGTGTCACCCATGTCCGTGTCAGTCATTTACACCCTTTGAGCCGTGTCACTCCATGTCATTTACACCCCTTTGAGAGTCATTTACACCCTTTTGAGCCATGTCACCCATGTCATTTACACCCTTGAGCCGTGTCACTCCATGTCATTTACACCCTTGAGCCGTGTCACTCCATGTCATTTACACCATTTGAGCCGTGTCACTCCATGTCATTTACACCCTCCATGTCATGTCATTTACACCCTTTGAGCCACACCCATTGATCCATGTCATTTACACCATTTGAGCCGTGTCACTCCATGTCATTTACACCCTCATTGTCATTTACACCCTTTGAGCATGTGTGTCATGTCATTGTCATTTACACCCTTTGAGCATGTCATTTACATTTGAGCACATTTACACCCATTGAGCCGTGTCATTTTTACACCCTTTGAGCCATGTCAATCCATGTCATTTACACCCTTTGAGCTGTGTCAATCCATGTCATTTACACACCCTTTGAGCATTTACATCTCCATGTCATTTACACACTTTGAGCCGTGTCACTCCATGTCATTTATACCCTTTGAGCCTTGTCACTCCATGTCATTGAGCCATGTCATTTACACCCTTTGAGCCATGTCACTCGATGTCATTTACACCCTTTGAGCCTTGTCACTCCATGTCATTGAGCCATGTCATTTACACCCTTTGAGCTGTGTCATTCCATGTCATTGAGCCGTGTCACTCCATATCATTTAGACCCTTTGAGGCATGTCATGCCATGTCACTGCATGTCATTTACACGCTTTGAGCCGTTTCACTCCATGTCATTGAGGCATGTTACTCTATGTCATTTACACACTTTGAGCCATTTCACTCCATGTCATCGAGCTTCGTCACTCCATGTCATTTAAATGCTTTGAGCCGTTTCACTCCATGCCATTTACACGCTTTGAGCCATGTCACTCCATGTCATTTACACACATTTAACCATGTCAATCCATGTCATTTACACACTTTCAGCCATGTCACTCCATGGCATTTACACACTTTGAGCCGTTTCACTTCATGTCATTTACATGCTTTAAACCATTTCACTTCATGTCATTTACTCCCTTTGAGCTGTTTCACTCCATGTCATTTACAAGCTTTGAGCTGTGTCATTCCATGTCATTTACACACATTTAGCCGTGTCACTCCATGTAATGTACACTTTCAGCCATGTCACTCCATGTCATTTACATGCTTTGAGCCGTGTCAGTCCATGTCATTTGCACACATTTTGATATGTCACTCCATGTCATTTACACACATTTAGCCATTCCATATTTACACTTTGAACTGTGTCACTCCATGTCATTTACACACATTTAGCTGTGTCATTCTGTCATTTACATGCTTTGAGCCATGTCATTTACACTCTTTGCACCGTGTCACTCCATATTACACCCTTTGAGCCGTGTCACACCATGTCATTTACACCCTTTGAGCCATTTCACTCCATGTCGTTTACACACTTTCAGCCATGTAAGTCGATGTCATTTACACACTTTCAGCCATGTAAGTCGATGTCATTTACACCCTTTGAGCTATGTCACTCCGTCATTTACACACTTTGAGCTGTGTCATTTACACCCTTTGAGCCGTGAGTTGAATACAGGCAATGATTTCTCGAGGATTTATCGTATTTCTTGGGAGAAGCTAACAAAGTTGAATACAGGCAATGCTTTATCGAATTTCTTGGGAGAACCTAACGTAGTGATATAAGGCAAGGATTTATCAAATTTTTGGGGCGTACCTACCATAGTTATATACAGGGAAGCATTTATTGAATTTCTTGGGAGAACCAAACGTAGTTGAATACAGGCAATGCTTTATTGAATTTCTTGGGAGAACCTAATGTAGTTAAATACAGACAAGGATTTATTTAATTCCTTGGGAGAACCTAACGTAGTTCAGTAAAGGCAAGGATTTATTGAATTTCTTGGGCAAACCTAACGTAGTTGAATACAGGGAAGGCTTTTTCGAATTTCCGTGGATAACCTAAGGTTGTTGAATAAAGGCAAGGATTTATTGAATTTCTTGGTCGATCCTAACGTGGTTGAATACAGGGAAGGATTTATCGAATTTCTTGTGCGAACCTAATGTAGTCGAATGTAGGGGAGGATTTATCGAATTTCTTGGGAGAACGTAATGTATTTGAATAAAGGCAATGCTTTATTGAATTTCTTTGGAGAAGCTAACGTAGTTGAATACAGACTGGGATTTATTGGCTTTCGTAGGAGAATTGGGAGTACCCTAACGTCATTGAATACAGGCAAGGATTTATTGAATTTCCTGGGCAAACCTAACTTAGTTGAATACAGGGAAGTATTTATCGAATTTCTTGGGCGAACCTAACGTTGTTGAATAAAGGCAAGAATTTATTGAATTCCTTTGGCAAACCTAACGTAGTTGAATAAAGACAAGTATTTATTAAATTTCTTGGGAGAACCTAACGTAGTTGAATAAAGACAAGGATTTATTGAATTTCTTGGGAGAACCTAACGTAGTGGAATACAGGCAATGATTTCTCGAGGATTTATCATATTTCTTGGGAGAACCTAACAAAGTCGAATACAGGCAAGGCTTTATCGAATTTCCTTAGATAACCTAACGTTGTTGAATGAAGGCAAGGATTTATTGAATTTCTTGAGAGAACCTAAAGTAGTTGAATACAGGAAAGGTTTTATTGAATTCCTTGGGAGAACTTAGAGCAGTTGAATGCAGGCAAGGATTTATTGAATTCCTTGGGAGAACTTAACATAGTTGAATACAGGCAAGGATTTTTTGAGTTTCTTGGGAGAACCTGACATGGTTGAGTACAGGCAAGGATTTATTGAATCTCTTGGGAGAACCTAACTTAGTTGAATACAGGCAAGGATTTATTGAGTTTCTTGGGAGAACCTAACATAGTTGAGTACCGGCAAGGATTTATTGAATTTCTTAGGAGAACTTAACGTAGTTGAATACAGGCAAGGATTTATTGAATTTCTTGAGAGAACTGAACGTAGTTGAATACAGGCAAGGATTTATTGAATTTCTTGGGAGAACTGAACGTAGTTGAATACAGGCAAGGATTTATTGAATTTCTTGGGAGAACCTAACACAGTTCAACAAAGGCAAGGTATTGTCGAATTTCTTGGGAGAACCTAATGTAATTTAACAAAGGCAAGGCATTGTCGAATTTCTTGGGAGAACCTAATGTAATTTAACAAAGGCAAGGCATTGTCGAATTTCTTGGGAGAACCTAATGTAATTTAAGAAAGGCAAGGCATTGTCGAATTTCTTCGGAGAACCTAATGTAATTTAACAAAGGCAAAGCATTGTCGAATTTCTTGGGAGAACCTATCGTAGTTGAACAAAGGCAAGTCATTGTCGGATTTCTTGGGAGAACCTGACATCCTAAGTAACCATAGTTTGATATCGTCATGCTACCGTGGCCTGAGTGTAGTGAATGGTATACTATTTCATCACTGTATGCCAGATGACTTGAGAACTTGCATGCCCATGGAACAGACATCCTTAGGTTTAAGTGATCGGGTTTTCAGCCCAAGTTGCAGCCCATTATTTTGGCGAAAGGAGACCTAAGGAAATCAAACAATTTGCGCGAGTTATAGTTCCTACGGCCAGATGCTTGTTTAGCTTGGTTATGCGTTGAAATTTCTTTCTTTCAAAGGAAAGCAGAGTAAAAAGGGGGTAGATTGTTGTAATGCCTAGTTTTGTTAAGTATGTTATTTCTAAATAAATGGCCATCACTCTACTGTTATTTCTAAATAAATGGCCTGTATTGTAGTAGTCAAAAGGGATATATTGCGTGTGTATCCATGTGCAAGGTCTGAACATGGTAAAATGTCTGCTGTAAATATTTGACGCAGTGCTTTCCCGAGCATATTTTCTTTTCTGAAGACGGGAAAGTAACAAACCTGAAATCTTGGCCGGCCTCACTGAGTCCCGTTTGAGGTAAACTTGTTTGAAATAGATAATCCTGAGCTTCGGGGAATACTGAAAGTTTCGTGAAAAGGCTCCGGGCTACAGGCCAGCAACGAAACAATCCAGAGAAGCTGCCCCTAACTTCTAGTAATCAAATAGAAGCTGGAGAAGTTTAAGCAAAGGTTTCACCATGTTACCTTTTCCACATCTTCCGTGCTGTCACCGTACTTTGCCTGCTTTTGTAAATTATTTCACTCCTTGCCTCTGTAAAAGTAACGACAGTGGTACTTGTGTGCGCTTGGGCAAAGTGATTACGCGAAGTGTTCTGGTCGCTGTTGCCGCGTTTAGTAATGACTTGAAATATGGACGATATGAACGAACTTGCTTATTAATTTTATATTATTTCCTCAATCTATCTATCCCCATGCCCTAATTATTAAGTCATCAGATGAAATGACAGTCTGAATGTAGGAGAACCTCAAGACGTTTCTAAGGCATCAAAGAAGTGGGGAGTCACTTCTGGCGCCTGGATTCGTGTGTGTGGGTGGGGCATTTCAACATGAACGCCATGTCCTGTGTTATGCTCCGCAATACATGACTCATTTCGCGCCAAACGATGAGTAATTGGAGTACAGTTTGGGGCGGGCGGAAGGGTCAGTTCCGGAAGTTTGATGTCCGTGCAAGTAGGCATTGGCTTTGTTAGCAGCTTTTTAGCCATATGAAATGACTTGCTTTTATTAATGTTAGCTACCTATGATTCAGGATGAAGCACTTACCTCTATATTCAGTATTAATGAACTGGAATCTTATTTTTTACAGTTGTTTGTGCACAGGTCATGAAGGTTTTATATAAAGCATGTTGAAAGCATCCTGCAAAAGGGATGATGTACTGGGATGCAATAGTTGTGCCAGTTTATCAACACCAAGTGTTATGAAGTAAGCCACATATGCCGGGAACATTTCTTTACAACAGAGGCGCGCTCTTTCCGCATATGTTGTCCACCAGTCCTTGAGAGTCTTGTCTCGTGAGTCATGTCCTGTGTCGCTTATGGTCTCTATGGTCTCGTCATACATTATTTTGTGCAGAGCTTGGTGTGTGTGTGTGTGTGTGTATATGTATGTATGTATGTATATATATGAACACTAATTCAAGAGATTCAAGATATTTTGTTGCAGAACTAGGAGTTCTGCAGTGATTTCACACGCTTTCTTTGATATAAAATATTTTTGCAGATTTGATGGAATACCCTAAATTTTGAAATGTGACCCCTGGTCAGTAGGCTACTTTGATAGCAGACCTGGCTTGATGAATTCTTGGATGAGCCCCATTCAGTGTATGTCCCTGTTGGCACTTGCGCCCCCCATGACCATTTGTGAAGTTAGCTCTTGAAGGTAATGATCCCTTCCCAAAAACAGTACTTCGGAAATTGGAGCGAGAAACCACGAACCACCCATTTTCTTGCACTGACTTTGCATTCTCAGCAGTCTGTTGCATGGGAGTGACTTTGGCCTGTGCTGCTGTTCTCGTTCAAGACTTTTTATCTATGTTTCGTGGATGGTTTCCTCTCCTGGATTAGTACTCGGGCGTTGGAGCCCTCTGCTCATTGGTGTCGGTACAGATCTCTTTATTTGGTCTCGTTGATGCTCTGCCGTCTTTGATTAATCTGGTTTTTATTGTCTTCCACACACACACACACACACACACACACACACACACACACACACACACACACACACACACACACACACACACACACACACACACCACCACTTGATTCATTATTAGGGTTGTGAAAAAAACGGATTTTTTAATTCCGCGTGTTTTTTCAGGAAAACATTGTTTTCATGTTTTCTTCGCTTTTTCGGTTTTTTCCTTGCATCCAATTTCTGTAATTTTGAAGCCCTTGCTTATAGTTAGTTTAGACTTATGATGTTATTTAAGACTCCCACCTTCCTTCTAGATCAGTGGAATTAGAGGAATCATTGAAATAAGGATATGTTTTTGTTATCTACTTTAATATGATTTTTCTCTTTTATTGCTTAATATATATTTAGGTCCATCACTTTTCTTTTGTGGGATTGGGTAAGTAGAGCCCGAGCACGTACGGTAAACTGCAGCCAACCCTAACAATAATTATTGCGTTCTTTTAATGTCACTCTCGGGGCAAAAACATTTGGCTCCGTAGTTTCTGGTAGCCTACCGTAGGCCGTAGCCTTCATTTTATTAGTTTTCATAAAAGGAAACCCTTGTACCACCACCAAAAATATGTCACTTACCAGGAAAAACTTCATCAAAATATTTACTGGCGTTAGTAATCAAAACAAATAAAAAGATAGTAAAGTTGTTGAAAGGCAGTTGTCACTGCCAAGTAAACACTGGTCACTGTCCGATTTTTTCGTTGTGTAATATGTCAAGACTTCATTTTCACATACTGTATAGCATGCCTTATATCTTCAACTATCACAAAATCAAAACCATATAATATAATAAACATGGCATTTTTTAAACAATGAGTAAAGCCCACGTTTTCAGTAAATGTACAAAGAATGTCTCTAGGATTGTGATATCTTTCACCATATCATACATCACCTCTTATAATGAGCGCAGTAACTTTCCACACATTCTCCAAGCACAACAACTGGCCACTGCCATGCTGTGCACATCTACAATGGCTCTGAAACAGAAATTATTGATACTAGTATGATACAAATTTCGGATGATCATGTCTGATGCTGAACACGTCCTGTACCATACATACTTTTAAGGAACTGTTGCTAATCATACAGTTTTGATACCTCTGAATCTGACACATGTATGATACAAGTTTCAGTTGAACATGAACATGTTTGACACTAAACACGCATATGTCTCGTATCATACATACTTTTAAGGAACTGTTGCCATTCATACAGTTTTCATAACTCTTTTCCTGTTCAAATGCATTGAAATTGAAATAATTGACCCAGTACGTCATGGTTTCAAGATATAATTTTGAAAAATAACAGTAAAACTTGTTTGATAATTGAACATTTCAATGCTCAAATGTGAAATATTGAAATTCTAATGATATAAATGTAGTTGTAGAGCCAAAACACGTAATCCCAAGTGGTTGAGGCACCACTAA
This sequence comes from Macrobrachium rosenbergii, assembly GCF_040412425.1. Classification (NCBI taxonomy): domain Eukaryota; kingdom Metazoa; phylum Arthropoda; class Malacostraca; order Decapoda; family Palaemonidae; genus Macrobrachium; species Macrobrachium rosenbergii. The sequence goes on from NC_089796.1 coordinate 48,369,391, forward strand.
TTTTCCTTACTTTCCCTAGTTTTTATTTTTCACACAAATAGTTTTTTCTTTCCAGTGCTAAAGTGCTTTGTTACCTAAACTCTAGGCATCATATAAGCACAGTCAGCCATTTTTTGTAGTTTAGGAAGCAATAGAATGTGAATAAATGTAAAAAAAAGGCTGTTTTTTCACTTTTTTTCGTGAAACAATCCTGTTTTTTTTTCTCGAAAAAAACAAGCTTGTTCTTTTCGGGATGCAACCATATTCATGGTATTATCTAGGTATTGTTTCTTAGTATGGTTTGAAGTGGGGAAAATGGCAACTTTGTTTTACTATAATATACAGTAGAATGTTTTGAATATTCGTGTACTTCCCTCATTCAATATTTTAAAATGGTAAAATCTTTGCCATCATTTCTTTAGTTTTCTGTAAAAGAAAACTAATGGGATGACTTTGTCTGTCCGTCCGTACTTTTTGAGTCCGCCCTCAATCTTAAAAACTACGAAGGCTAGATGGCTGCAAATTGGTATGTTGATCATCCACCCTCCAGTCATCAATCATACCAAACTGCAGTCCCGTAGCCTCAGTAGTTTTGATTTTATTTAAGGTTTGGCAGCTATAGAGGACAGGCCACCACCGGGACGTGTTTAAAGTTTCGTGGGCCGCGGTTCATACAGACCACCGAACGATAGATCTATTTTCGGTGGCTTTGATTATACGCAGCACAAAAAACTCGATTGCGCCGAAGAAACTTCGGCGCATTGTTTTGTCTTTTATTGTATTTATATTTTTGTGGGCCCTCACAATGCTTTGTACCGATATTTTCTCAGTGGACGCAGGAGGGCTTTTTGTGAGCGTACCTGATCGTAATGTGAAGTTGGGTGGGTGGATCGAGACCGCGTGTGAACTGGGGAATGAGTAGTTAGTTGGGGGTGTTATGTTAGTGTGATGGGGAATGTTCACACCCTATGGCAGTATGAAGAGGTGTGTGTGGCGTGTTCGCAAGTGTGTTTGGTGAGCATGAGCGCTTTCACGTGTGGTTCTTGTTTTGGTTTGGGTTGGATGGTTCCCAGAAACCGTCCTCGTTGTAAGGTTCTCTCTCTCTCTCTCTCTCTCTCTCTCTCTCTCTCTCTCTCTCTTAGGGTCACCAGTTGAAATGAGAGCACAGCAAAATGTTGAATGGAAATCCAGATTTTTAATTGTTAGGAGAGTCACGAGAACACCATGGATTGGAATCCTCAGCAAGTAATTCGGACTTGTGGAGCAGAGGAGACCCAATGACCGGGAGGGGGTAGGGGGAACTCACGAGTGGACCAGCAGCAAGTCCTCTCCCGGAGTCACTCTGACTCTGAGGGCTGAGTTCAGGCGCCAGTTGCCCCGAAGCAGTCAGTGTGTTAAGATAAACCGATCTGCTGTACGAGTGTGCTTTGACCCCCGGGCCCCACCCCCTAGTGTCTTGGCGACATATTGTTGTTGCTCATCTCGAGGAAGTGTCTTTCTTTTTCGCTCTGAACGTCATTTGGAAAATCAAGTTGTCACTATTTTTTGTTTCGTTTTGAAAAACTTTTTGTGTGTGTTTTAAAATGGTTGAGGATGGAAAAAGCTTCGACGTGACTCCACCTCAGAGAAAGTTTGAAGTCTTTTAGTGGCCATCTCCCCGAAAATCATGTGAAGCGAAATCTGCGGGTTTCTTTCTGCGTCATTTTGTCGTCATTTGACAGATCTAAAGTAAAAGAAAGGATTTGAGTTGCGACGTGGAAAAGCACTGGTCGTGAATTTTGCATTGTCTTGACGTACAATGATTTGGGGTGTCGCAGTCTAAAAGTTCGTGGAGCGTCAAGAAGAAGAAGAAGAGGACGTTGACAGAGACAGAGCCGCCTCCCTCCCTTCCTCCCCACACCCCTTCCTCTTCCTCCCTCACGGCATCATTGACGCTTGATGTACATTTTGCCATTTTCCTTTTCTCCAGTCTTAATGAGCTCATAAGATCATCTTGTCTTCTGTTTGGTGTCGATTTTCCCCTCCGTCGAGTGGACTTCCTCTCGGATCACTCCTGACCTTGGGTGGAGTTACTCATGTGGACGGAAGATTAAGCCAGCTCCTTACAGGACTGAAGGAGGTAAGTGAGTAATGCCATCAGTTCTCGAAGCTCATCGCGCCAAAGAAGTTTTCGCTTCGCTTCGTTTCGATATCCTTTCTTGCTTCAGAATCTTGAAAATTTCTCTCTCTCTCTCTCTCTCTCGTGTTGTGTGTGTGAGAGAGAGAAAGTACTTTATTATATATATATATATATATCATGTTTTGGTTTAGGTAGATATTTTTGTTTGCTATTTGTGTCGCTGTACGAAGAGGAATAGCATTTGTAAAGTTTCTGTTTGTCGTTGTTTTTGTAGCGTGTTCATAGTTGTTCGTCAGTTTTGACACTTCGAGGTCACGAGTGACTACTGTAAATTGACCGTCATGACATCAACCCACGTTTGTAAGGGTGGTGTCAAGTTTGAGGGTGAGAAAGCTTGGCCTGTGTCTTTAGTTTGGTGTTTCATGATCGCTGGTTTGGATTTAGCTTTGTTGTGTGTAACTAACTGGTCGAGTCACTCGGCCGTTGACTCATGCAGACACCCAGCTGCTGTTTTGCCATTCATTTGCAAGAGGCGCTTTGCTTTGCCTACATTTCGTGTTGAAATTGGTCAGGTTGAAATCGATTGTTTTGTGCTGCACGGTCATGATATTGTTTCATAATTGCCCACATAAATATACGTAGACAGATGTTGGCAGTGACGAAATACGGCCTTTGTTAAACAAATATTTGTACTTAGGTATTGTTGTTGCCAGCTACTTTTAGTAACATAATGAATATGAAGGCTTTAAATTTTGTCAAAAAATGACCACTCTCTTATGATTTGACATATTGAACGACTGTGCAAATGTTTTCAGCAATTTCAGAATCGTAACAGCAGGTTTGATATATATACTCTCTCTCTCTCTCTCTCTCTCTCTCTCTCTCTCTCTCTCTCTCTCTCTCTCTCTCTCTCTCTGTGTGTGTGTTGCCCTCTTGTGAAACAGAATGATAATGTATCAAAGTGTACACGTTTCACAACAGCTACCGTACCACCAGTGACACATACAGTAGATAGGCTATGCAAGGAAAAAAGGAGGCACACAGCCGCAGACCAACTGTACTGCTAACACTTCCCTGATGAGTGAGTGTATGAAAGAGAATTGCGTTAATTAAGTGTTGCAATATGATGACTGTAGTGGCGTTGTTCAAAGTTTCCGTTTAGGCTATTTCACGTATTTCGAAACATATTTATGTGCCAGATTCCCGTTCGTGTTTTTTGTTTAGTTATTGGTCATATTTTGCCGTTTCCGACGGTTTGTTATCTGGTGAATATCTTATTGATATTTGTGGTAGCCGGTTGAGTGATAAGAATCAGTATGTATGTTTGTGTTAGAAGATTGGCATGCGGTTGGGTGCCCTAAATAGTTGGGTATATATGTTGTCGTTCTCCGCGTTTGAGCGGTGGGCTTGCTTTGAGTCTCTCTCTCTCTCTCTCTCTCTCTCTCTCTCTCTCTCTCTCTCTCTCTCTCTCTCTCTCATATTGTAAAGAATCTAGTAAACTAAACACAAATGAGTGTGTTGTATGCTAAGTAGTATTGTTGTTGTTCCCCGGTCGTTAAGTGGAACTAAGGGCTTGGGTTATATGTGGCGTGTGTGTCTTCGTGTATTTGAAAAGTTGTAGGCGGGCGGTTGATTGAATGGTCAGTCAATTTTCCAGCAACCCTGGTGTCGTAGGAGAGGTGTGAGGTTTTCGATCAGAAGTCATTACGTAAGGGACTTACTTCTCTCCTTATTTTCAAGGATAGGTAGGTGGGTGTTTATATGCTGTTGATTTTATGGACTGTACCTCAGGAGCTGTCTCTTACCATTTGCCCTTTTACACTCTTGCAGTAACAGAAGTGTAGATAAAGATGAAAACCTGCAGCCTAATTTGTGTTGATACAAATTTGAAATTGATAGTGCCTGTGGTCGTTCTTATTCAGGGCTTACTTATGACTTTTGACTTTTACAGCGCTCATTAGGGAATTAATTACAAATGTCAAAGCGACTCAACCTTTATTCTGTATTGAGATCTTTGTTGGCTAATATTGGTGTTCGTTCAATCGCAGAAATGTTTTTGGTGGTAATGGCTGGCCGCTGTAGTCTGTACCGAGTACCGGTATGTCTCAGCCGCCTCTTTCGAATGACTCGGTTATCAGTTTGTGGATGAGGTCACCAGATGTCAGATTCAGATTCCTTATTACTAAGCGACTGTTCTGAGCAAGGGCCGCTTCCACAATTCTCTTTTCTTCGTTTCTTGCTGCTTCCAGGGCCCAGGGCTTGATGCGAGGATGACGGAGGTGCGCGTATGAAGAGAATGGGACTCCCATGACATGGAGCGTTACGTTGAAGGAGACCGTGAAGGTCGCCACTCCTTCATGAAGACCGACGGGGGAGAGCCCCCAGGCACCCAGGCATGTGGCCACCGGAAAATAGTCAGAGATGTCAGGCCTTCCGTCAGGGTTCTTGTTCATGTTCACGTAGAAGACGAACGTCGCAGGGGTTGGGGGTCTGGGCAGGAAGGCCGGGCTGCAGGGGTTGCCTTCCAGAACTGTGGCCGTCTGTAGACTTGCAGAAAGATCTTGGCGCCAAGTTGTCAGCCGTAGTCTGTTCGTGGTGGGGAGCTGTATGCCTGATTCTTTCTCTAAGGGACTAGACAGGAAATATTTCTCCGTTATGAATCCATCAGTATTGATGCCTGTGCCGTAATGCCTCGATCTGCTTACTTCGGGAAACACGCACTCTCTTCCTTTGGCGACGTGAAGGTAGAGCCAGAAGTCGTATTGGCTGCCTAGGTCGTCAGGTGCTTGTAGCCAAATACTTAATGCCTCTTGAACAAAGGTGATGGATATGGCGTAGCCCCAGGATACTTGCGCCTCTCCACGAAGGACCTTACTGCTGTTGTATGCCACCCCTTGAGGTCTCCCTAAACCATTGATGCAGTACAGGGTGGGCTCATGCTGTAGTAGCCACATTGTTTGACTCATGAAGGAGAAGAAATCTGGCGAGACTTCCACATCTTCGTCGATAATGATCACATTTTGGGCTTTCGGGAAGCGAGCTAATATGAGTTGAAAGACATTTTTGTAATATCGAAATAGTTTCTTGTTGCCATCCCCATAAGTGGGCAAAATGGTGTATTTCATGCCAAGAAGGCCAAGCAATTCTCTGGTGGGTTTAGGTGCATCGCCCAGAGCCACCAAAATATTGTTAGGATGAACCCCTGCAGCTGATAGAATAGTACTTAAGGAGTGGTACAGATACTGGTGTCTTACGCCCGCTGTTACTATGACGGGAACATCCTTGAGGGCATCCTTGGAAGCATGCTTCAGGCCTGGTGGCGTTGGCAGGGGCAATGGCGATGGGTTGTACTCATCACAGAGCCCTCCCATCCCATCCTGTGTGTCACAGAACTGCCAGCGTCTTTGCTCTGAGCGTCGGAAGGTCTTTTGGTCAAGGGGAGGGTCCTCACTCACTAGCAGAGTCGTGTGAATGTTTGCATTCACACTGCCGTCTATCACGGCTGTCTCCGAAATGGTGCGGCCTCCCATGATGAACACCCAGATCCAGTGGGCTGAAGGCGTTAAGTGCTCGGCAAACAGGGAGCCCATGCGGCCCAGAAGGACAGCTGCTTGACGAAGACCCGAGCAGCCAGTCATCGAGACGCTCATGACGACGATGCGTCCTGCGGCTATTCGGCGCGTGTACCACATCAGGTCAGCCCAGCGGGCCCAGTATTCCCTCAGAGGAAACACCTGCAAACAACGCTGATTAGTTTGTGAATAGAAGAAGCGAATCAAATATTTTATAGGACATCTGTCTCAGCACTAAGTTTCATAGATGTGCATAATTATAAGGAGGCCTGTCGTAATTCTGATGTTTATTATGTGGGATAACGTTAGTTACTGCACTTCTGTTTTACTTCACTCTGAATGAGTAATCAAAGTATGTACGTGAGTCCCAGTTCGGGATGTTTTTACATGGATGCATATATATATATATATATATATATATATATATATATATATATATATGTGTGTGTGTGTGTAACACACACACACACACACACACACATATATATATATATATATATATATATATATATATATATATATATAGATATATATATGATTATAATGACTTCAACACGTGATTCATTTATCAGGTGAAAAGTAAGACGAGGTGTAGTTCTGACCGGCTTCGACTTTATGGAAATAAAGTTGAAGCAGGTCAGGACATATATATATATATATATATATATATATATATATATATATATATATATATATATATATATATATATATATATATATATATATATATATATATATATATATATATGTGTGTGTGTGTGTGTGTGTGTGTGTGTGTGTGTATGTATGTATGTATGTATGTATGTATATATATATATATATATATATTATATATATATATATATATTTATATTTAGAAAGATAGAGAAATAGATAAATATACAGATTGATAAAGCAGGAATTTTGCGAATATTGTTTTGTTCTTTAGTATAGGTCAGGTCTCCTAGCACCGTTTTCTGTTGCAGTTTCGAGAATAGGTAAATTCTGTCGTATGGACTTACATTAATTCCATACGAAAGTTGGTCAAAATATTTTTTAGTTAAGATGTCAGCGAAATTTATTGATTTTGAGCTGTATTGAGAAGTAGATTTTACTTAATGTGTGTGTGTTTGCAGACAGCCCAAGTTCACTAGGATTGCGTAATGTCTAAGCTTTTCTGCGACAGCTAACCCGGTAACTTGACCCTGTGTTCATTAATAACACCAGCAACAATGTCTCTGAAATAGAATGCAGAAGTCAGGCAAGAAACAAACCTACTTCAACGACAAAGTAGAGAGAGCTCCTGTAGTGGTAACAGCTTCAAAGGGGTCGCAAATCAAACCGAATCTGATAACCTGGTCATTTCTACACTGCCAACGCTGCTGTCGAGAGTCAGTGTTCGCTCACTGATACGCACAGACCAGAGAGGTTGGAAGTTTTCCGGAAGCACCTGTCTGCATAAAAAAGAAAGGCTCCAGCACAACCTCGTCCGCGGTGTGAACACTTGCACAGTAGAGGGAGGGAGGGAGGGATTTAGTCAGCGTCTTGACTCATCACAGGATTCGTTCGCAAATGAGTGCCTGCAGTGTTCTTTGCCCAAACCATGATTTCCCCCGTACCTGTTACGTCATGAACTTTTCACTGGAGTTTCAGTAGTGCCAAGGGGGGATGCAGTAGCATAGCAGGCAAATTATAGAGGGTTGCCGTTGTTTATTGGATCTGTTTGGTGCTGCACAGCATTTCAGATGGATGCATCACAGCAAGAAAACATTCATGATGGTATTTTTTGCTTATAGAAAAATGTGGATTTTTTTTATCATTTTCGTAAAGCCAAAGAGACTGTTTTAAGGAATCAAGGATATTCATGAACATTTGTAGACATCTAATACTTTGACAATAAAAAGAGACGAACTTTATGCGTGGTCGTTTCGGAAAGAATTCATCAGTCGTGTATGTACAGTACTGTAGACCGATCTCCAAACGACACTGATGATTCCCTTGGGAGAAGAGGCAGCAGACAGCACGAGAATGTCGTGTATTTGAAGGCCTGACATGACACGGTGTGTTTATGCGCACCCCAATGCTTTCTTCATTGAAGTAGCGTTATTGAAGGGTCCTCTGGTACAGCAGAAAGAGAGCTGTTTGTCACGGTAATGATTGCGACACAGGAAGTAGAGATCGGGAATAAATGCTAATTGATGACCGGTGTATTTCTTCTCTTTCTTCTTCTGTTTGCGCGCTCGCGTGTGCGTGTGAGAGTGAGTGAGTTAGTGAGGTTGCTTTAGCTCGAACTCATCGTGTTCCCTGTAAAACTGATAGTGATTGTTTTTTTCCGCTCACTGAGTAAAAGAGCAAACGACAGCGTACCTTTCGCAGCAGTAGACGTCCATTTCGTTGATTGATGACAGAGAGGGTGATGCCCTCTCCCACGATGATGCCTTCTGAGGGAGAGGGCACGCCTGATAGTTTCCACAGGTAGTCCACCTGCGGCTGCGGCTGGCACCCGAGGAGACCGCTGGACTTCATTTGGCAGACTTGCTCCTCTAGGCTCCATCCCAGCGATCCCGACCAAGCTTCTATTGTTATTCTGGGAAGAACAAAAAATTGCCGTGCAGTAGAACAGTAGAGTTGGTAGACACGAGATGTGTCTGGATGCACTGCAAAAGACACGTGATTTTCAGTGACAGGCATAGACGCATCTAGAAACTCAGTTGATTCTCTGAACTCGCTGTTCCTCTGGGTTAAGAAATACTAGGTTGAGACTCCTGATTATGTCAAATTCCGAGATAATATTCAGTGCTTTAGCATCTAGATAGATTTTTAAAAGTATATAGTTAAGGTAAAATAAGTTGATTTCATGTCGCGGCGGAGAATGACTTTCCGCAGAAAGATTACTATTTGTTGTATATATATATATATATATATATATATATATATATATATATGTGTGTGTGTGTGTGTGTGTGTGTGTATGTTTGTGTGTGTGTGTGTGTGTGTGTGTGTGTGCGCGCGCGAGAATATAATGAACTACTTGACAAGAGCGAATGATTTGTGATACAGCAATTTCATGGAAAAGTTAGTATGGGGTAAGATTAGGATGAGGTACATTTTTGATTGAAATGTCTTTTCGGGTCAAATAATCGAGACAGCTTGTCTGTGCTGATGCCGTGTGGGCATTCAGTGCCTTCCCAAATATGTGCACTGTTATTAGTTGAAGCCTGAGAATATTCAAAGGGGCTTTTCATGTTTTTGAGAATTGGAGTTGTATACATTAATACTGTAAGAAGTACAGAATTCCATTTTAAGAGAGAGAGAGAGAGAAAATGTTTGGATAATACGGAAATGTGGTTATTGTATGATTTATGATTAAGATCTCTGGAGGCAGAGGATGAGAGGACCTGAGACTTTCACATTCAGAAAATATAGTCGAGGCTGAGAGTTAGGTGCGTAAGAGATTTGTATGATGCCCAACTCCACTTGAGATGAGATATTCTGAATCGCCTTGTCCTGCTGCCCAAGCGCTCATTTTTGCCCAGAGACATTCCCTGAAACAGTTCACTGAGCTATTGTGCCACACTCTGCAGTTGTGAATCATTATATGAACCATACAACTTGCTATTTTCAGACTAATGTGCCTGTTTTATGGAAAGTGACACCATATTGGACTTGGAAAATAGTAATATTTAACTATTGATTTTTGCGCTAGGAGGGGAGTGCATTAATTAAGCGCTAGATATGACTGACTACTACTTTAACCCTTGAACTGCTGAAAGGTGTTGGGTCCCTGTCCCTGTACACGAAAGCTTCCATGACACGTTGCTCCGCCCACACACAATGTGACGCATAGGCTCTACTTGCTCATTCTCCATGTTTCAGAATAGGCTATTTTTGAATCGCACATAGGTCTATTTGTATGGACGCCTCTTTGAAGTATGAGAAGAGACCTGCCAAAATGTAGGAGGCTTCGGGAGAACGGGAAAGAGATGTATCTGTGCAGAGAACATGCTAATGAAATATTCGGCGACCATTGCTAGAACCATATCGTTCATTGTTTTTTGGGGTTGAATGAGACAGTCAATACTTTGTTCTTGATAATTCGAGCTAACGAGTCTGTTGGAGATCGAAAGGCTGTCACGCAGTGGTGAAAGGAGGAGCTAGGGTAGCAGTGGCCTGTGGCTTTCAAATCTTATGATTAAAAAACCAAGTAACAGATAAAATATAGTGTTCACCACTAGACACACGATGATTTCTACTTCGGCCGATGGTAGATGTGGCTTGACGTTGGGTAACTCGGGTCTTTTTCTTAGGACGGCTTCTTGCTTCTAGGTAACGCTAAAATTAATTCCTCTAACCTGGAACACTGCTTGAGACGACGTTGGAGGGAGGGGGGGGAGGGGTGTCAGGTTTTCCTTTTGGCTTTTGTCTCTCTTCCCTTTTGCTCCATGCCATGATACATAGCCTAGTCAGTCGCTCTCAGATCCAGACATTTCTGGTAGACGCCTGCATTACAAGTAGACGCTACGTAATCCTAGTCAGTTGGGCAATGTGGAAATGTCCTAATAACCAGATTGTGTAAAACCTCCAAACAAAAATCACAACTAACTTAGTTTTAAGCATAAGTAAAAGCCACTGAAATTGCACCAACATCTTGATGAGCAAATGTTTCTGCAAAATAGGTTTATTTATGAAATGAACGTTTACTATTTCGGTGGTTTGGAACGTAAGAGAAAATGAAATATTTTGTTTTTCTCGAAAAATGGTGTTGGGAGCTATACAAAAAATAATAATTTCTTAAATTATACATTGACAAAGATCTGTTGAGCAGAGGAGTGAGATTGCTACTTGAACATTAACTGTCAGTTCTGTGAGCCAGAAGTCTCGATTAAAACTTCACTCGTTACTTTTAGTTTGCTTTTATTTCCAAGTCACTTGTATCTGACGAATCTCGTCTTCGTTGACTGAACGCCTTTCCGTTTCGAAGCTCCTGTGGTGGTCATCAGCACTGTGGTCTCTTCTCTCGTCATTGATAATGACCTCCAGTCCATCTCTCTCTAGCTACATACCTGTCAAGGTCTAATCGATGATTTGACTTCATATCTCTTCTAACTAGCCTAACCAAGGTCAGGGCTGTGTAGACAGTTTCCAAGATGTCTGTATCTACAGTCCTTCTGCATTCATCAGATATTTTGACGAAATTTTCGTTTCAGTCTTTTTTTTTTTTTTATAAAACTTTTACGTGTATCGGTCACGTCTGATTTGTTATAGCGAAACCCCATTGTTCTTGAGCTTAATGTGATTGAAAGTGGCAATTTTGATAGTGCTCTCGGGTCTTCTTCATCCCTTGTATCTTCTGTTTTTCTGACCTTGTTTGGAATCCTTCCAGGTCTTTGTTTAACTCTTGGATAATTTGCCCTCATATTTTGTGCCCTTTTCTAATACCTCAAATCTTTTCTCTCTCTCCACCGGAAGGTGAACTTGCGTACTTTTTTAATTGGTTTTATTTGAAATTTTGTTCTGACGAGTTTCACTTCTATGTTTTAGAGTCAGTATTTTGGCTTCTAATGATTTTAACTTCTTTTTTTTTAACAGATTTTTTGGAGGTTCCTGATAACTGTAGAAGAGGCATAACCTCCCCCCCCCCATCACACACACACACACACTGTCAGTCTCTTGGGACCAAGTTTGGTAACACTTCTCGAACTAACACTGTGGAAGTGATAACTTCTTCCCAGGCTAGCTCTATTGGCATTCCCTTTCTCTTTTTATGATCAGTTCTTTATCATGATAATAGGTTGATCGTCCTATCCGCTTCTCTCTCTCTCTCTCTCTCTCTCTCTCTCTCTCGTAAATTGTATATATAGGCAAGAACTTACCTTTGTGGATAGGTGTGTTCATGTGGTGCAGCTTCATAGAAGCCTTTCCACTGTATTGTGAAAGAGATTATGCAGAGATTCAAGTGAATTGCTGATACTTTCATGATTTCCTTATCAGAGTAGGAAAATCACGCAACCCGGCCGTAGTTATTCTTCTCTCACCCAGCTTTATGAGGCCACTGACTACGACTAAAGTGGCGGAATATCGAGCGTCCTTCCGTATTGCTAAGTTGTGACGTTGGCCTGGCTGTTTGCTGCGGTCGTCCTTTAGAATGTGGGGTTTCGAATTTTCTGTTATAAAGAAGGAAATGATCACCATATCTGTATCGTTGGATTGTGTCGCTGGATGAACAGGTTTTCGTTCGTTCTTTTTTTGTTGTTGTTGTTGAGGGGTAAGATGTGTATTCGATGCTGCGAGTCAACGTGGCTGCGCAGGCTTTTTCATCCTAGTTTTCCTCCTCTTGAAGAGCCAAGGGCTGGGACGTTTACAGTGTCGGGCGGTAGGGAGGGAGAGACGAGCTCTTCTCCTTCACGATAGACGCATTAAGGAAATATTTGACTATTGCATTGTAATAGTAGGAACAATAATGAGAAATTTGTTCCTACGAGTTCATAGTTGTTTTGTTTTTGGTTATTGAATATTGTCTATATCAAAAGCACTATGAACGCTGGAATACGTTATTTGTAAACTGTACAGTAAAGGCTACCAGTCTTTTGGTTGGATGAGTTGAATGATATTGTTATGGAGTGGTTCACAATTCTGAATGGTGCCCGCTCTGGGAAGTTCTGGCGCACTTTTCAGTGACCTTCCTTCACCCATACTTTACAATCAGAATAAGATTATTATGCATACAGACAATATAATATATAAAATTGCCAGAAAAATAACATGAATTAAAATTTAACGAAACATTTTGAAACCCAAAACTATCGTTCGGTGAAATTAGAGGATAGAAGTACGGAGCACGTTGATCATCACAATCTCAATAACTGTGACCATTTACTTCTATTGCATTCAAATATTTATATTTAAGACTCAGATAATTAAGTTAATAATTAAATCAATATCAATATCTATAGATATTCGTTTCAATCTAGAATGAGGAGTAAGATTTCCTCCGTATTTGCGTGATACTGTTCGTCATGACGTCACGCATCGTGTGGGCGGGAAACCAGCCATTTAACAAATCGGTAGACTCAACTTTATAGGGATGGTACTGTTGGCGTCCCAGGAAAACACGGAAAGCTTTAATGAAATTACGTGAAGAAAGGGTTATGAGGGTAAAAGTTGAATAAAAAAAACTAATATGTAGGGTTTAAAAAGGGTAGGACTAACAGTCCAAATAATGTCACTAAAGGTGAATTTTAGCTTTCTTTTTTTTTATTGTAAGTCTATTATAACAATCATATTGCTTTATTTCATAATGCTCTGTTCATAAGAATGAAGGCTTTATTGTCATAACGTCTATCATAGGAATTGGGCGTTTATATTATCACAGGCCTGTTATATAGATGACACTGTTAGGCGTCTCTTTATAGTATAGGCCTATCATGAAAATTATACTATATTATTACAGGTCTTCCTAATGAACACCATATTCTTTGGAAGCTTGAATTTCAAGTCAGTGGCCCCTGTGGGCTTGTTCCATATGAATAGTTTTCATCATCTGAATAATAATAATAATAATAATAATAATAATAATAATAATAATAATAATAATAATAATAATACATGGCCTGGGGGGGGGGTGTTCCCGTGTGCATGAGATGTACCCTAATTCATCCACTTGCCTTTCACAGTAGACACCTTGAATTATCTGAAAAATCAGGGTGGACTTTCTGAAACCTGGCAGCAAGTGAGAAATTTAGGCTTAATTTCACTATATCGGGCGATAATTCCGACCCGTAAACTCTGGGTACCTGACTTTAAAATACCCATATCTCCCTTGAAAATTAAAGTAGAAGACTAGTTTACCACTCAAAATGTTCCTGTTAATAAGCTCTTTCCAATGATATATAAATCTTTAACTTTTAGGGCTATATTAGGTCATAAATACCCAAAATATCACCAGAAATCGAGAAAAGCTGATGATTTACCTCATGAAGGAAAAATGGTAAAAATCAAACAATATTAAAGAATGAATGGCATATATTGACAATAATCAGCACGGCAACATTATATGAATCAAATAATAAGCACTTTATTACTTTCTAAACACACAGAAGCATACAGTAACTTTTCATAAAAACTTTATTTTTAAAATGCCCATTTATGGTCATTTCTATCTAGGTGGCACTTTATCATGGTATGGGGATTAATATTTGATGATAAAGTACTTTGAAAAACTTCTTAAGTGAATAAAATTAAATATATATATATATAGCTTGCACAATTTCCTTAAATAATTATTGACTTTATAAATTCTGGATATAGCATGAAAATTTTATTAACCTATGACGTAGCTTTAGCATTAAAAGGGTACTATGACATTGCAAATGGAGAAGTTGTATTGTTTGAATTAAACTAATTCAAACATCCATAACAATAGTTTTAATATCAAAAGATAAATTAAAGGCAGTATATATTTAGTAATGTAAATACATGTATTGAATTTATAATTGAAATGTCTGTAGTTTATTTTCATGGCTAAATATTCTAAGCTTTAACTTACATTCGTAATGGAGTCAAATTTACACAAGTTCTTGCGTCTCATGATTGTGCTTTTAATAAGATTCCTCATTCCATACTGTAACCTAAAGGATTGCTACATGTTGCATCACCTACAACTAAGACACTTTGACATTTACAAAAGCTGCAGCAAGGAACATGATTGCTGCGACAGGGACAGTGATATGTGCCACATTTTGTACAACTGCACATCACAGTGAATTCCTCAGGTATTGGGTTCTTTCTATCAGTTGGCACCAAAAGATCATCAGCTACTTTATAACCATATAACATAGGATCAAGGGGATCCCATTTAGGTTTAGATAAAACAGAAATCTTGTGATATGTGGTAAAGTATGCTCTTTTTATATGTTGTATTGTTGCATAGCTAGTAGGTGGTAGATTCTTAAAACATGACCTCTTGGAATGATGATACATATAGTGCCTCAGGTGGTCTGCTGTTTTACACATTGTTGCCTGCTTCAGTACTCTTGTCAAATACTCTTCAGCCATGATAACTTGACTTTCAAAATTATTTTTAGTTCCAAATTCTTTTAAATACATTTCTGGATTTGCCTTTAGAGCAGCAAGTTCAGTCCCAAATTTGCTTGTGTAATCACAGCCAGTCAGGGAATGCACTGCAGGCAACACTTGGCATAGTTCCCTCCCTAGCTGAACAGTCAATGTATGAATGGCAATATACCTGACTGAATCCCCAGATCCAGTTTTAACCCACAGTTCACTGCATCCTTGATAACGAAGCTCATTCCAGTAATGCAAGAACAGAATTCAGACATCAGTATCAGATGAAAGGATTATAAGTTGGTTACATCCTTGTTGAACTACATGAAGTGCACAAACAATGCATCGTAGGTCTGCGTCTTCTACATCAGAATTCAGTTCTGGAACTTCAGATATATACCAATCCAGCAGACAATCTTCTTGAGGGGGGCTTATATTCATCTGGACCTCTGAAATTGCTAACATATATCTCTAGTGCTGTATCTTTCCATGGATAATCTAAAGCCATTTGATGAAGACTATGTTAAATGCAACTCAGTGTATAGCAAAGTATGCTTCAAAAATATATTTTGTGTTTGACTCTTAAGTTGAAAAATGTCAATAAAAGATTCAGAGCGTCAGAAAAGGGAAAAGAAGACTCCAATAGAACTGCACTACATCAATAAGGAAACACCCTTGCCTGTGAAAATGGAGAGGTTTTGGCCATCAATTGCAAACAAGACAAAGCTGGAGTCCCTTCTTCCTCATTCATCCACATAAACACTCAACACTTATACATCTCATGTGTCCCTCTCCCATCTGCGTAGTCTGTCACATGCTTCATTTCTACCATAAAACTGCCAGTCACTTCATGCAACTTACCTTCAGTGCTGTACATGCCACATACAGCCTTTCCCCCTTACTTTCAAACTCTCCCATGACTCACATAACACACTTTAATGCCCAACCTACATTGTTCTTCCAGTGCTCTTCTCTTATCAATGAACTCTTGCAGTTTCCTATGTGGCCTTTGCTTTATTCCCCTCTCCCATCATTCTGGAATCATTTTCAACCCTTCCGAGCCCTTTCCAGTCTTGTGTCATTCAGCTGTGACTCTCTGATCTTTGCATTCTGAAGAGCTTGAAAATACCCACTTCGTGACCCAGGACTGTATTCACTTCTGTCAGCATCTCTTCATTTGCATCTTCTAATGGGATGCCCATTTGCTCACCTGCCTTTCTTTTTGTATTTAATCCCCTGTAGAAAAAAAAGGTTATTTTCCTGAATTTCTTCCTCACCCTTTCCCGTCGTCTGACATGTCTTCGTCTTCTCTCTCACTATCTTCTTACATCCCTATATATATCTTGCCATCCCCACTTACTGACTTACTGATTATGTTTCAGCTTCCTCCACTCTTGTACTGTTCCTTTCTCTCCCTATGACCCCACTTTGGAATTTTATAAACTCCTTATCTGCTCCTTCCGTCTCTGAATTCAACTATTATAGATGTATTTAGCCTATGTATGTAAATGTATATATATATATATATATATATATATATATATATATATATATATATATATATATATATATATATATATATATATATATATATATATATATATATATATATATATATATAGCCTCAAATATTAAGCCACAAATTTTTTTTAATAAATAATTCAATGTACTTCAGTAATAACTTACACCAAAAGGGAATTATAATTGGTAAGTGCTTTCCCACTCGTGGAATTCGAACTGCTGTGTCATTTGGCAAACAGCAACGCACCTTTGACCTGTGACCATTGAGATATCAAGAGAGGTCACAGTGTATGTGACAAAATTCTCTCTCTCTCTCTCTCATATATACGAGTATATATATATATATATATATATATATATATATATATATATATATATATATATATATATATATATTATATATATATTTTTTTATAGGTAGACTCGCAACCTAGATCTAAGGTATACGAGTCCGGGAGGTGTCTGGGTTCTCCTTTCATGTAGGAACTGTTGAACAAATTAAGATTCAAGTTTTTGGTTCTTGAAGAAATACTTGTTAGAGTTTTTTCTTTATTTTCCATTTGTAAATATAAAATGTTCCATCTGGGTTAATTGCTGCTTTGGGAAGTTGATTAGGCTTGAGACTTAATTGCTCAAAGTCTGCAGGGGACTTGGGAAAAACTTATGTTCTTTGAGAGAGCTAAAAAAGGGTCTAAGTTCAGTTTTGTGATATGAGCAAGCCATTACATTCAGCGCTCACCGACTGCTCTTCCTCTCACTGTAATTGAGACTCTTTATCTCTTCCGTCTCACTCTTTACTGTTCTGCGTCCTTCTTCTTTCTCCCTTATATTGGGTTTGTTTCTGGTGTCAACAGTGACGTCATGGTTCGAAATGTGTATGGTATGGGCTTATTCACCCCCCCCCCTCTTCATTGGCTTCATTTTCATTTCCATAGTGTTTTTCACAAATTTTTCGTCATTCGTGGTCTCTTTATTCATCGTTCACTTCTCACATTTTCAGAGCATCAGTTACAGTGTTTTTTACAAGTTACCATACGGAGAGGCTTCAGCATCTGCTATTCTGACATCTTGACCTCTCCTAATGGCTTCACTGGCTTGTGATTATCCCTCTATCACCTTTGCCCTACGCCCTAAAATGCTAACTTTGGTTGTTGACAGTCAGCAACAGTGTCTCCCTTGTTTTAACCCATTAGTGTCGTATTGGCCCGATGCTCTCTCTCTTTGTGAGTCACCTTCTGTAAGTCCACGTATCTCTATGTTTTATTCATGAGTTGTTAATATGAATACTCTCTGTAACATGTAAAACTTACTTACATATGAGTATATATGTATGTATAAATGTATTTGCATATGTGTATAGCTGATATGAGTGTTTGTATATACTGTCAGACAAATATGTACTTATTCAAGTGAATGTATGCAAAAATGAAGACTAGACTGTATGCCTTTGGCAGTGTAACACAGAGAGCAAGAGACTTGAACTTGAAGTTGATGTGTTAGAGAGGAAAAAAATTAGAAAGAATGGATGGGAGATGGGCGTATGGCACTTCTCTGGATGGATGATTGCAGGGATCTGAAGAAAAAAAGAACTCCGTGGGACAGAAGTTGCAATAGTGACTGAGGTTTCCTTTTGAGTTCCCTTGAGTGGGAGACCTTCTTCCACAATGTTCGTTGTTTGTGTGATCTTGTGGCCTGCTGTGATATCAAGGCCCTAGCAAGTAAGCCCCACAGTAAATAAGCCTGGCACCCTAAAGCCACCAGTAACATTGGCAAAAAGTAGTGTAAAATACATCAATTTATTTATGGCAGTGGACTTGATGTTTGTGGTTGATATTAATGAATCATCAGAAAATAATGCATTCAGGATAAGTTGGATTGAACGTTACCCCACCTGAGGTACAATTGCAAGTTCACAAGTTGCTTGATACTCAGGCATAGTTTTGCATCTCGGGTTGCAAATCATAATCTCTCTGTACCTCATCTCATTAAAGATTCCATAGTACCAAGAGTCGTCAAATTGGGAGGGGGAGGTTAACCTACCTACCTGGCCATATCTGGCCTGATGTGAACAGTGAAGAGCAGCTGCTATATCCCCTGGGTCTGCGTCCACCTCTTTGCATATTCAAGTCATTGGATATAATATTATGGTAAAGTAGAGACAAATTTTTCTACCCAGCTTCATGACTTGTCCTTGGCATGTGAACCCTAAGAGGACGGATTTTAGTGCATAATGAAATAAGTCGGCTTTATAGTTTTGAATTTTCTAATGTAGTTTTACTATGTCTTTAAAAATGGAATGTTCAGAAGATTATCATGCAGTGTATGGGAGAAAAGGTGTGGCTGTCCTGCCCTAGGGCAGTGGGCTCACTCAAGTCAAAATGGACGTTTTCGAGTATTCTTATGAAAAGTACAACGGGAAATTGGTACTGTCCTATAAGTATTGGGCTGTGTGGATATGTCATTAAACATTGTCACACACAAACATTTGTGGGTGCATGTGAGCAAATGGAAACATTGTCACTTCTGGTTATAATATTCATTTCTTATTGATGACGTTACAGGCATAGGCCTACTTATGAGGATCAACCATTATGTTTCGAACTGATGTATTGTCACATTTCTAACTTGCCAATTTTCTCTTGCAGGTAAGGGTTTGCTGAGGAGGTTCTTGGGCTGTTGTCAGCAGCATGAGGTACAGTGATTTGAGATTACCTACAGTGAAGTGATTTTCCTCTCTCTCTCTCTCTCTCTCTCTCTCTCTCTCTCTCTCTCTCTCTCTCTCTCTCTCTCTCTCTCTCTCTCATAATGGAGTGTGTTTAGGGTTTTAGATTCAGTTATTTCCATCAACTAGACTAGCCAGCTTAACCAGAGAAACAGGCTTTAGCCGCAACTGATTCCTGTGCTCGGTAGAACCATTGCAGCACTAATTTATTTTTGTTCTTGTCTGAATATTTTTTGTTCCCCAACTCCGCGAATTTAAGTTCTCCCTTCCCTCTAGAACGGGCCATTTATATGTTTCTCCTACAACGTCCCCCCCCAAAAAAAAAAAATTTTATTTGCTATTTTCCATTCTTCTTTAAGGATGGACGGCTTTGTATAATATTATGGCACGAAAAGAATTTTGGAAGCCTTTTTCAGTGAGGGTGGGTCGTTTTGAAAGGGCCTTTCTGACCTGTGGGAATCTCCTTCCAGAAGGCAATGAGGTTCTGGTGACGCTGGACAGAAAAGTCTTTTAATGTCGACGGAGGCTGAAGCCTCTTCCTGTTGTTTTAGAATCAGAGGAACAAGAAGTGCTTGATTTCAAGGCTATGAATGGTGTAAATGTTGATTGTACGGCAGGGAAGCTGAAGAAGAAATTACAGATGATTATGGTACTGGTGTATTCTGTGGCCGACATCAGAGGTCAACTGGTGTTAGTTGTGGAAGTTTCTCATTGCTCGATCGTTTTGTAAACACCTGTATAATCTTATTTGTTTCTTTGATCATTACTTAACTTTCGTCTTGTTGAAAAACAATAAATCTCACACCATTTGGTACTCTCAAAAAAGTCTGTGTACAATTCGCTCAGAATTATTTGTCGTCATTTTCAAGACTCATTTCCTTCGATGTTTTCCGACCATCATGTGTCTTTTCTTCAGCCACTACTAGTTCTAGTTCTATATAGCACCTTTTCATCACTGAACATGTATATGCAGTACTGTGCCTTGTTAACTAACAACCACTTATTTTGAGATTTGTGTTAACTCGTGAGAGAGAGAGAGAGAGAGAGAGAGAGAGAGAGAGAGAGAGAGAGAGAGAGAGAGAGAGAGAGAGAGAGTGATTAACAGAAGAAAGGTGTTGATTAACAGAAGAAAGGTTTGGCGAAGATTTCCGGAGCCAGCCAGCAACAGCAGATCAGCATTTCCAAGCAAAAAAGACCTCTGTCAACACATTTGAGATTTTTTTAGGGGTGATGGGGGAGTTATTTTGAATTGTCCTAATCCTATATTTGTGGTCTTTTTAGCGGTGTTGTTTTTCTCTATTCAGTTCCCTTTTGGTTTTGAAATCTGACATGGAAATTCGCTTAGGTTTGAAATAAGGGTTACAGACGTCCTGGAATCTTGTGCCATCAACTGGCGGCCGTCGATGGGCCAGCATGAGTGTTGTTAGACCTCATCTGTGAAACACTTTGCCGTTCTTGGGGAAAGCGCGAGTGCCTCTGCAAAGTGTGAATAATTGATATCGACCCATCCCGCCATGATAGCTAATTGGTAAATTTGTAACATTTGGCTAATTATGAATTTTTGGCACTTTACACTCGCGTGACATTTTCATATTCATGGATATTAAACCACCCATGTAGATTCATTTCGCATTCACTTTATCTTCAGAATAACTTACACCCAGAATGACAATTATGATTTAGTTTTCATTGTCCCTACAGGTTGGATTATAACTTCACGTTGTATGAAATTCACTGAGCCCTTCACTTATCACATGTCCTCAGAAGAAATGGTTGACCATGCAAAATTACAGAGTGAATGACAGATAATTTCGGTGATGCTTGTGTTTCGTTCTTGGTCATGCCCAAGTCAGCAGTTGTAGAAGCATTTCTGATGTCATATTTGTGTTCTTAACTTCCATGGAACTGGGAAATGCAAAGCCTGCTGTAAACATTTCGTATTCGCCTTCAGTGGCAGTGGCTGTCCATGGCGTGATGCTGGGATGCCGGAGATATGAGTAGGAGGAGTAGGGAACTCCAACAGCATGGACAGTTGCATTGGGAGAAAGCGTGAATGTAGCCACTCCCTCGTGCAGACCATGGGGGGAAGTAGAGAAGGGCGTGAGATCCCAGGCGCCTAGACATTTCAGTAGCTTGTAATAGTTCCAGCAGTCAGGCCAACCATCAGAGGTCTTCGTCATATTTACATAGATGACATAAGTTGTAGGTGTGGTAGGCTTTGGGATGAAGGTTTCACCGCAAGGATTGCTTGTGAGGGCTTTTGCTCCCTTAATGCTCTCGGCTAAGTCATGCTTCCATAAGGGTAATACAAGCCTACTGGTGTTAGTCAAAAGCACACCACTTTCCTCTACCAAAGGTATTGCTTGAAAAAACGATTCGGTTTGAAAAGGTACAGTGTTGATGCCTATACCGTAGTGTTTTGTTCGGCTTACATCTGGAAAGACGCAGTCCCTTCCATTGGCTGCGTGTTGGAAAAGCCAGAGGTCATAAAAATCATGTGCATCTCCTGCCACATTCAACCAAGACTGTAAAGCCTCCTTAACAAAAGCAACGCTTACAGCATAACCCCAGGCAACCATGGATCTTCCACGAAGTACTTTTTTGATGTCGTGTGAAATAGTCTTATGTTTTCCATGGCCACTGATGCAGTAAACTGAGGGGTCATGTTGCAAGAGCCATAAAGTCTGACTCATGAAAGAAAAGAAATCAGGTGAGACTTCTACGTCTTCATCCATCATAATCACATTTTGAGAGTCATTGTATGTTTTGGCAATAAAAGAGAAAACATCTCTGTAGTAGTGGAATAACTTAGTATTGTCTGTCCCATGAGTAGATAATGTGACGTAATTGACGTCAAGGAGTTGAAGCAGTTGGATTGTCTGCCTGGAGGTGTCCCCGAGAACAACCAGGAGGTTATCAGGATGTACACCAGGAGCTGCAAGAATTCTCATCAGGGTATAGCACAGGTAACGGAACCTTTTACCAGCAGTGATAATGACAGGCACACTTTCTAAAGGATCTACAGAGGTCAAACTCAGTTTTGGCAGTAGGGGCACTGGCAAAGAGGCAGGACTGGTTTCATCGCAAAGTTCTCCTAAACCATCTTCATTGTCACAGAAGTGCCAGCGTTCATTTTCAAGAGAATCTGAAAAATTTTGATGAAGCTGTTTTTGTCTGAGAACCAACTGGGTTTCAAGGTAGGTATTGTCACTTCCTTCAATCACTGTTGCCTCGGAGAGTGTATGGCCACCCTTGATGAATATCCAGATCCAGTGGGCTGAGGGAGTCAGATGTTCAACAAACAAAGATCCCATTCTCGCAAGGTGTTGAGCTGCCTGTCTGAGTCCTACGCAGCCACTCCTTGACACCGACATCGCTACTACACGGCCAGGGCAGATGCGTTTCACGTGCCATTGAAGGTCGACCCAGTGTGCCCAGTAGTTCGTCAGAGGGAATATCTGAAAAGATGTTGACCGGACGAGAGATCAGAAGACCTTCTGAATAGTGCCCCTGTTCTTATTTTTCTATGCAAGAATGATTTTTTGTGTATTTTTTATTTTGCAGTGTTAGGTAGGATTTTAATCAGTCTTTTGGACAATATAACTAACTAGACAGACTGTGTGTAGGTTACGTTTTTAGTTTATTGGGATGTTTCATGAATTCCTGGAAAAAATGAAAATACTTCAGGAACCTAAGAATTAGATTATTAGTTTTTATCATGCAGTCGTAACTTTTCTTCGGGAAAATAGATTGCAAGTGTTGATCTCCCACTGTTTATTGAGGGAGAAGCAGGAAATGGTGAACTGACATTTCTTTCACGCAGTGAAATGGAGTCTTCTCAAATGACTCTTTGGACTGTGGCCGTGGAATGAATACCTTGCGGAACAGAAGGCGGCCATCTCGCTCGTTGATCACCGAGAGTGTGATTCCCTCTGGGGCTGTCTCCTCGTCGTCGTCCTCCTCCTCATCCTCGTCGTCGTCGTAGTCGTCTTCGTCTTTGTTAGGTGTCGAGTCGTCTTCCCATTTCGAGTGGAGTCCTTGGATGCACTCGTCAAAGGCGTCCTTACTCTGCGAAGCTTCGCATACTTGACTACTGATGGCCCATCCTCGAGGCCCTGACCATGACGCGATTTGGAGTCTGAAACAATAACAGTGCTTTCATGGGAATTCATTATTATAAGGTCGCCGTCTTAGAAGTGATAGGCGTCCGCTGTATTTTTCGTTAGGCTTCGAACAGAGAAACAGGATTGTCATGTTACAATGCCCTGAGAATATCTTTGACATGCTTTATGTTTTTAGAACTGACACTCAAAATCCAAATGATGCGTGACCTATTGAACATACACCAACTTCCCTTTGAATGGATACAGAATAATCAAATTGAATACCTAATTGCATATAATATATAATATATATATATATATATATATATATATATATATATATATATATATATATATATATATATATATATATATATATATATATATATATATATATATATAAACTGTAATTCTAATAGCCACAATGCCCTCTTAACTTCTCGAATTCTAAGCGCTTTTTTGGATATGCTTGTAACTACAAAGCCGTAAGATCCAAACGCAAGAAATTGAAGAGACTGTGATGGCCGGTCACGGGAAACGAAACCGCGTCACCATAATCACAACGAGGTCACGTTGCCGGCCTGACCACGAGAAGGATGAAAGTCTATTACCTCTCGTACATACATATACCTGTCGTTTTCAGATATATTTATTAGAGCTGGAATAGATCCATCCTCACCATTGTAAGAGGGCAATTTGGTTATTGCTGCTACCAATTTATCTATATATCTATCTGCCTATCTCTATCTGTCGGTCTATCATTTATATATATATATATAATATATATATATATATACAATATATGTGTATATATACATTTATATATATATATATATATATATATATATATATATATATATATATATATATATATATATATATATGTGTGTGTGTGTGTGTGTGTGTGTGTATATGATAAGAGGGCATTTTGGTTATTACTTATTTATCTATATATCTATCTGCCTATCTCTGTCTACCTGTCTATCATATAATATATATATACATATATAAACTGTATATATATATGCACATACATACATATACTGTATATGTGTGTGTATGTATGTATATGTATATATATATATATATATATATATATATATATATATAATATGTGCGTGTGTGTGTGCATTATATTGATGATCTATTGCTAAAACTTGCAATACTATTTTACGCGATCGTATAGCTGGAGGAAGGAGTGAAACGAGAAGTTGACGAAGCACTTACGTGTTGTGCACACTTCCTCAGGGTCAAGTGATACGAAAAATCATTGTCCATGACAAGTCACCTCTGTGGCAGCATTACATGAACATAAAAACTATGGAACAACTATTTAAAAACTAATTTTCTCAAAATGTTGTTTACAAGTAATTCGTCCAGTTTGTACATCCCTGGGCTGCTGTTGATCAAACCTGCACGACTTTTCTTTCTAAACATGATTCAACAATGTTTCTTTTCCTGGTATCTTTGGAGAACGTGATCTCTTTAGCATTTTTCCAGTTGATGGTGTGGTTGTATTCATTCATATGCTGAAATAAACCACTTGCAGTATTCCGTTCTGACATTATATTTACATTGTTTTAATCTTGTTTCGAGATCCCTGCCACTGTCCCACATACTTTTCATTACACTGATTGCAAGGGATCTCATATGTGCAACCATTCTTCTGCATAGGGGAATTTCTGATTAACATGTTCCTAAGTACATAGTTATAAAAATGACATTAACATTAAATGGTATCAACAGCCCAGGGATGGCCATGAACTGGTTACAGTATGATAAAACAAGAAGGTTTTTCTTATTAAAATTACTCTTATGACTAACTTCATAACTTCATATAAAGTTTTCCTTGCTTTACAGAAAGCTCTGACATAAAATCACAAGGGAATCTAAGACTTGTTGCAATCTCTCGAACTTTCCGAAGCTCAGCCTCAAGAAAGTCAGGGCAACTGACCCACAGCACTATACAAACAGACGAAAATACCATCATCTTCGTTCTCGGATGATGGTTAGAATAAAAATGTGTCTGGGATTCTATATTTGTAGACTTCCTGTACACAGAATATTTAAAATTCCTACCATTCCTCACAACTGAAACCGGACAAATTACTTGTGAATAACATTTTTAGACAGTTAGTTTTTAAATAGTTGCTCCATAGCTTTTATGTTTTATGTATTGTTGCCACAGAGGTGACTTGCAAAGCCCGCCACTAACGTTCAGTTATACCTGCGCAATTATGCCTGTGCAGGCAAAACTGAGCGTTAGTGGATTCAGTTTTGTCTGCACAGGCCTGTAGGGCCCCACACGGATCCACACACTGTCCATCTTACCTGGCCAGCTAATCTCCTCACAACGAGCATCTCCGCGCACCAAATCCTTTGTACACACTGTATATTTGTGTTCATATTGTTATGTTAAATGTATCATTCTTAACACAAGCATTACAATGTCAGCATTCCAGCTATATGTATCATAACTTCATTTGTGTCATGTATATTGATTAATGTGCATCTTTCCAGCCTCCAGCAAACACAGTTGTTGTACTCTGGCCTCTGTTTTGTTTGCCTCGTGTCGGGCACTACATTTTTGCTCGCAAAAGCTTTGACCTGTCTGTTTGTTGTTTGAATAAATCAGTAAGTTTGTAGACGCAACCTCTTACTCATGCTTTGCTACATTGGTGACAATGGAGATGACCAGCCCAGCCAGCCCCAATGACGCCAGCCTCTCCAACGACACAGTTGCCGCTGCCTCTATACATCTGTTCCCATTTACGCCCCACAACCAACAAGCTTGGTTGCTCAGGGCAGAGACAATCTTCCAATCAAAGAAAATTACCTCCTTGGCACGCAAAGCAGACGACGTTTTCAAGCAGGTCGCAGGATGGCTCGCAGAACTGCAAACCCGTCACCTACAAATCACTGAAGGATCAGCCGAAGTCATCCTTCAGCATGCCACCTACCCTAAGAGCCAAGAAATTCATGAATAACGTGGGGACAGCCATAGGAGACGAGCGGCCATTGCATGTCTACAAGCGGTTGCAGAGGCTCATAACATTCCCTGCCACAGACGGCCAACCCGAGTCAACCCTTGACCTGGTGAGGGCGGTCCTCCTCAAAACTACCCCGCCAAACAGTGGCAGCAATACCCAACACCTCCACCATACTCGTTGAAGAATTCCTAAAATTGGTCGACAGTACACATGGCCCACAAGACAGCGGAGCCCACCCAGCCACCCAGAGCAGCAGCAGCAAGATGGTCCCAGCAGTCAACTGACACGAAATCCGACAGCGACCCAGAGAGACCAGCCACCCCCATCCACAAACACAGCTTCCACAAACAATTCATCAAAGGGAAGACCAGACAGAAGAAAAATGAACCACCAGAGGGAATGTGCTTTTTCCTTTGCAAATTTGGAAAAAATGCACGCAAATGTAACAAGGGCTGCCTGTTTTAAAAAAACATGCAAGAGGATGGTATCCATGACCCAAACAACTAAACATCAGCAGTGAGCAGACTGGTTGCCTCATAAGAGAAGCTGTGCACGTTTATGGCTGTCTTTCTTCCAGATACGAACGCAAGGGCTCCACGTGTTTATTCGTCTGGGATGAAAGGTTGAACACAGAATTCCTCATGGACACCGGAGTATGCAAATCATTTGTGCCAGCCAGCCTGCATGAACGACTCACCCCCTCCCCACCCACCAACCTTCATGTATCCACCACCAGTGGAGTGCCACTCAAGATGTACAGGAAGCGAAATATGAATGTGTCATTCAACGGGAAAAACTACAGGTGGACCTTCATCATGGCAGATGTGACAGTAGCACTTTTAGGAGCAGACTTCTTAAAAACACATGACATGCTAGTGGACACAGCATCAAAACAACTGATTCCAAAAACAGCTCCAGTAGCATTTCCTCAACAGCTGTGCAAACAACCCACCACTACATCGTCACCGCAACAGCAGAGACGACAAACAGGGCCCGTTGCAGCAGCTACCCCACTGCCAGAGATACGCCAACTTCTGCAAGACTACGAAGAGGTCTTCAAAGATGACCTGCAGCACAACTTAATCAAACCAGCAAAACACAACACCCAGCACCACATAGAAATGGAAGGCCCCCCAGTCCACGCACTCGTCAGACGGTTATCTCCAGAGAAACTTGCCCACACCAAACAAGTGTTCAGGGAAGTGGAGAATGCAGGAATATGCCAACAAGCCCCCAGCCCATGGGCATCCCCCTCCACACAGTACCAAAACCCAACGGAACATGGCGCCCATGTGGAGGCTACCAGTGGTTAAGTGTCAATATACAGTTACTGAACATAGCAGATATAACCAACCAAATGAACGGAGCAAAGATCTTCACCAGAATAGATCTGCTGAAGGGATACTTCCAAATTCCAGTAGCGAAGGAAGATATAGAAAAGACCGTGATCATCACCCCCTTCGGCACCTACATGTTCAACTACAGCTGTTTCGGCCTACGGAACGCAGGGGTAACCTTCCAAAGACTTATGGACGAACTGTGGTATCAAGCCATTTCATGTTATCAGCAAGCCCAAGATCACTCAGCAACAGAGAGAAGGCCGTGCATGGTTTTGTGGTTCATTTCTTAAAGATTGGGATGGAGCTGACTTTCTCCATGTTGCCGCATCAGATGATATTCAGGAAGCCAGATCACAAAAATGACGTCATTTGGACTGCAAAGTTGGATGATATCAGTGATGACGTGCGCAATCGCCAAGTTGTGAAATTTCCTGAATGTTTGGGAATTTTTCTGTTTCACAGCCAAACGGTTAATGTGCATCATTAAAGAAAAAGGACAGTCATGGAATGGCGAATACTTTAGAGAAACTGTGCTTACTGGTGGAGTATTCCCTTTCCTCAAAGATCCTGAAAATGTGTTATCTGTTGAAGAAGTCACATTTTTGCATGATAAGGCACCATGTTTCGAGGCTCTTCAGACACACGAGCTGCTTCGAAACAGTTGTATTGATTTCTTCTCGTCAAGTGAACTTCCAGGTAGCTCCCTTGACCTTAATGTGTGTGAAAACATTGGTAGTATCTTAAAGGATCGTGTTGAAGCACACACAGTGAACTATGATGGTATACCAAGCCTCAACGACCTGCGAAGATAGGTGACCGAAGTGCTCAGGGGAATGGAGTTTGAGTCTCAGCTTTTTTGTGATTTGCTGAAATCATACCCCTCAATAATGCAGGCTGTGGTACAGGCAGATGGAGGCCACACAAAATATTAAATACTCAGAGAGAAACTTAAGTAAATACCTGTTCTGAATTACTTTTATTTTTGTCCATATCAATTTTAGTTTATGCTGTAGAGGGGGGCCCTCTAATTTCAAAAACACCCTATATATATATATATATATATATATATATATATATATATATATATATATATATATATATATATATATATATATATATATATATATATATATATATATGTGTGTGTGTGTGTGTGTGTGTATGTATGTATATATATATATATATGTGTATTTATATATATTGTATATTTATATATATATATATTTGTATATATGTATATATATTTATATGTATATATGTATATGTATAACTGAATCACGAAAATATGGAACGTGAAGAGTATGTAAATAAAGATAAAATCCACGAAGGAAAGGGAAACACTGGGGTGCTGCGAGGCCTTTCGACTCTTTCGTCCTTTACTTAGCAGACTGAAGAAATATAAAAGTAAGTTTACAAAGAAAGCTCATATAAATGACAGATGGGGATTATAAAGGAAAAATATGTGATCTTCCTCAAAATCATGTTGACATAATTAAAGGTATTGTTTATGGAGCTGCGAATGTTAGGCATGAAAGTAGTTTCCCTGCTCGCTCTAAGAAAAGCTTGACCGAACTTGAAAAAGACAATACAATCCACATCACAAAAGCTGATAAATCGAATAGTATTGTAATTTTATATGCAAGCCCTACTGGATGATGATACGACTTACAAAAAACTAACAAAAAATCCCCTTGATCAGGTCATGAAAAATTTCAATAGCACAGTGAAAAAAATCCTTAAAGATAAAAGAAAGTACTAATAGGTCAGTTGTCAGTAAAATTTCCCTTGTTACCTTACTTGTACGGATTATCAGTACTATTGGCTCAGTATCATATAAACTTCCGAAATATATTACCAAGCTCTCTTCCCCGTTACTTGGAACTATCTCCGATTCTCACTTATATAATTGTCTAGATTTAGTCGATAAATTAAATAAAATCACTTTATGCCCCACTGATAGATTCGTTAGTTTTGATGTCTGTTCTCTTTTTACTAAAGTCCCTGTTGATTCTATTTTAGAGTATCTTAGTAATGATCTAATCCATCACGAATTACCTCTACCTGTAAGCCATATTACTTGACTCACTAGGTTGTGCATTTGTGATTGTAAGTTTATATTTAATAGTGCATTTTATCAACAAATGTTTGGTATGGCAATGGGCAACCCTTTATCCCCACTCCTCTCAAACTTGTACATGGAATTCTTTGAAAAACGATATTTGCCTAATATCATTTATACTCCTTTAAAGTGGTGTAGGTATGTTGACGATATTTTAGCTGTTTGCCTGCTGGTATTGATGTAAATGATTTACTCTAATTTGAATAACCAGGTACCATCCATTAAGTTTACTTTAGAATTAGAAAAAGACAATTGCCTCCCTTTCTTAGGTGTTTTAATATATAGAGAACCATTTCAATGCAAAATCGATATTTATAGGAAACCAACCAATAACTTATGTCCATTTTTATTCAGGCCATCACCTTGACATCAAAATATCAATTTTTTCTTCTATGTTTTTACGAGCTTTGCGCATTGTCAATCCCTAGTATTTGGATCAAGAAATTGAATACTTACGAAAAATAGGTACAGATTTATGTTATCCTTCATATATACTAGGTATTTGTTATAACAAAGCCCACAGAAAGTTTTATAGTGAAAGTAATATGGAGAAAGAAACCCCAAAGAACATTCTTAACTTGCCTTATTTTAGTGGTTTTAAAACATAAAATCATTATTAAAACCTTGTAATGTCAACCTCGTTTTTTTCTATAATAACACACTAAAAAGAATGTTAATAAAAAATAGCCCTAAAGAAAACAACATAATATATAAAATTCCATGTTTTGGATTGCCCCTCTTTTTACATTGGCCAATCTAGCAAAGATTTAGATGTACGTATTAAGCAACATAAGTATTCAGTCAAAACTGGACAAACATCTAATGCTATATTCATTCATTTAAGTGAAAACTCTCACAGGATAAATTGGACTGAAAGTTCAGTGATTGCCAGATCGAAAGATTTCTTTTCAAGAAATCTATTGGAGTCCGCTATTATCCAGCTTACTTCCAGCTGTAATTTTAACCTTAGCTCTGGCATGTATTAGAAAAATGTTCAAGAATGACCTAAAAGATAAAATCACTGACTTAATTACAAATTAATTACCTTATATATATTTTTTCTGTATCCCTATGTTTAATATAATTTTTTATATGTAAAAATTTTCATCTTGCAAAAATTATTATTGTTTACAAAAATGAATTATTTTGTTGTACTAATATCTTTTGGGTGGTCAGTCACGCCCTTGTATAATCTTTTAATTGGCCTTCTGTCACTGCTTCTGAACGGTTGATCCTAATCCTTTGTAAACCTCTTGAATATTTAACCCAGTTTTGGCAGTTCTACTAATTCTTCAGTTGTGTTGGATTCCAGGTACATATTTTTCCTTTATAATCCCCATCTGTCATTTATATGAGCTTTCTTTGTAAACTTATATACTTTTATATTTCTTCAGTCTGCTAAGTAAAGGACAACAGAGTCGAAAGGCCTCCCAGCACTCCAGTGTTTCCCTTTCCTTCATGTAATTTATCTTTATTTGTATGTATGTATGTATGTATGTATGTATATATATATATATATATATATATATATATATATATATATATATATATATATATATATATATATATATATACCATGATTTTAACTTGCTTGTTAGCTTCACAGAATAAACTACTTTTGCACTCAGGTTTAATTTCCACACATTAGTCTAGGGGTTTTGAGAGAGAAGGAGAGATCGACAGAGAGAAGGCGAGAGTGTGAGAGAGATGCTTTCCGAAGGTCGACGCTACCAGTTCCTAATCGGTTGCAGGTAAGTGCCATTTGTCAGAGTATGACAGGGGCATAACATTTTATATATATATATATATATATATATATATATATATATATATATATATATATATATATATATATATATATATATATATATATATATATATATAATATATATATATATATATATATATATATATATACACATGTATATATATATATATATATATATATATATATATATATATATATATATATATATATATATATATATATATATATATATATATATATATACTCTCGATCTTTCTCTCTCTCAAAACCCCTGGACTATTGTGTGGAAATTAAACCCTAGTGCAAAAATAGTTTTCCTGTGAAGCTAACAAACAAGTTAAAAACATGGTAATTAAGAAAATAAAATGCTAAAAACCACAAAAGGAATGTGAATGATAAATGAATATCTTCCCCATTCTTTCCCCAGTAAATCTCCACGTAAATGTAAGTTCTTGAGTCTTTATTCCCTTAAGATAAACATTTCTCACTATGGCTAAACCACACACATGTCTGTGCAGGTGCGTGTCTACCCCAATTACCCATAGTTTCATTGAAACATTCTGAAAAAGAAAAAGAACCATCTCTGTTAAAAATCAAATATCACCCAGATCATCAACATACGGCACCACACGAGATAAATGTTAAATCATAATAAAAGAGTAATCAAGTGTGTAAAAGAAGGCTTATAAAAGTTAGTAGTTTTCCTAAGTGTGTACTTACTCTCCAGCGAATGGGAAATCCAATTCCCAGTGCGTTAACACGTCCTTCCAGATTGACCTATCACAACAGAGTGAGCAATCTATCACAAGCTTCTTTGCACCAGGCTTCTTCTTAAAGCACGATCAGATTCAAGTTTCTGTGAACACACCCAAAAATCCAATTAGAACCAGACCAAAAAGTTCCATGGAAACTTCCATCTTTGGACACGTCACTGTATCTGGGCGCTTTCCAAGAAGATTGACAATGCTGAATTTGCGCCAGGAATGCCCAGTCGTGTTCGGACCCTGATGAATCCGGAAAACACCCAAGCATCCGCTTCTTGTCCTGTTTGACCTCTGTACGACACTCAAGTGCCAATGTTTAATAAAACACATCCACACACACACACACACACACACACACACACACACACACACACACACACACACACATATATATATATATATATATATATATATATATATATATATATATATATATATATATATATATATATATATATATATATATATATATATATATATATATATATATATATACTGTATATATATATATATATATATATATATATATGTATACTGTATATAGATCTGTATATAAACTGCATTTGTATTGAAAGTTTTTATATTGTTGAAGTGTGGAGGAGTATAGTTGCGACACCTTTTTTTTTTTTTAGAGTGCATAGAGTGTCATAGCCTACGGTATCTTCAGTATTAATATATATTGTTGTTTGGCTGCTCATA
The DNA here is from genome assembly GCF_040412425.1 of Macrobrachium rosenbergii. Lineage (NCBI taxonomy): Eukaryota > Metazoa > Arthropoda > Malacostraca > Decapoda > Palaemonidae > Macrobrachium > Macrobrachium rosenbergii. The sequence continues at coordinate 48,402,129 of NC_089796.1, forward strand.
CTTGCGGTAGGGAGTTGCGTGTACGATAAAATAAGGCTGTACATTTTGTTGGAAAGTTAGGCAAGCAACTTTGGACCTCGGGAACATTTCAGATTACTAGTGGACCCTAATCAATTCTTTGTTTGTCTATCTTTTATTAACTTTGAAATGTTCTTGAAATGACTTTCCAAGTCTTGAAGTTTCCTCTCTTCTTTCATCAGTCTTAGCTTCAGGTAGAAAATAATGTGAATACTGTGTTTAGTAAATGTAATTGCAGTTCAGAAGTTGGCGACACAAAATAATTGATAGTTTGAAATCTGAAAGAGTCATTTTATATGTTTTTCTTTATGCAGTTAGCAAATAGACTGGAAGCAAAGAAAGTCAGTCCATATTGAGAGGTACTGAAGGGTTTTCATGATCTCAGATAAAGGGTCTCATTATAATTCTATCTTCACATGTGCCGAGGTTGAAAGAAATGTAAATAGGGCTCTTGTTCATTTCCATCAGTTGATATCAGCATCAGTTCATATTGCTGTTTTGCTGGTGGCTGCTGCTTTGGTGATTTGACCGACGGTTGTGCGGGCGGAAGTTTTGAGAGAGCAAGGAAGAGCCGTCCTTTTCATGCTGTGGGATCCGAATTTTCGTACCTGGAGGAAAATGAATGACGTATTGGGCGACTATCTGATTGGTCGGTCTCTTGTTTTCTAATAAAGGTTGTGGATGGAGCGGCCTTTTTGTGCGACATAAGTTATTTCGCGATCTATGCGGGGATGCGCTGAAAGCCGCCAGTGGATCTCTCTTTGATGGGACCGTTGGATAACAAAGTGAATATAATAGTATTTTCTCGCCGAGATGTTTCATTTCTTCTGTTTACGGTAACGCTCTTTTGTTGCTGAAGTTGGAGAGATGATTGCGTTGTTGCCATCTGTAGGAGGGCAGTTGGCTTTTTATTGGCCTTCTCGATGAAGAATTGACGTCATCATTGACGTAAGTGTCGGTTGGTGATATTCAGCTCGTAAGCTTTCAACTGTTGAGAACAGGTGAAGTGTTGCCAAGAGAAGAAAGAGTGCGTGCCGCCCATCGTGTGTTCTTGGTGAGATAGATCAGAAAATGAATCTTGAGAATTGTATCCGGGAATGGTAGCCTACCTTCATGAGTCCTTTCTGAAATTGCTTGCAACCACTTGAGTTAGATTGTGAGTAGTTGCAAAAGCTCCCCATTTTTTCATCCTGGCCACTGTAGGTGTCATCAACATAACGGAGCCATACCATAGTGTGGTGTTTAACTGGGAAAGTTAATTTTATTTTGGTGTATTATATGTTGGGTTTACAAAGCGTGGTAAGGGTGAGCCAGGAAGGGTTTAAAAAGCGTGGTAAGGGTGAGCCAGGAAGGGTTTACAAAGCGTGGTAAGGGTGAGCCAGGAAGGGTTTAAAAGCATGGTAAGGGTGAGCCAGGAAGGGTTTACAAAGCGTGGTAAGGGTGAGCCAGGAAGGGTTTACAAAGCGTGGTATGGGTGAGCCAGGAAGGGTTTAAAAAGCGTGGTAAGGGTGAGCCAGGAAGGGTTTACAAAGCGTGGTAAGGGTGAGCCAGGAAGGGTTTACAAAGCGTGGTAAGGGTGAGCCAGGAAGGGTTTACAAAGCGTGGTAAGGGTGAGCCAGGAAGGGTTTACAAAGCGTGGTAAGGGTGAGCCAGGAAGGGTTTAAAAAGCGTGGTAAGGGTGAGCCAGGAAGGGTTTAGAAAGCGTGGTAAGGGTGAGCCAGGAAGGATTTACAAAGCGTGGTAAGGGTGAGCCAGGAAGGGTTTAAAAGCGTGGTAAGGGTGAGCCAGGAAGGGTTTACAAAGCGTGGTAGGGTGAGCCAGGAAGGGTTTAAAAGCGTGGTAAGGGTGAGCCAGGAAGGGTTTACAAAGCGTGGTAAGGGTGAGCCAGGAAGGGTTTAAAAAGCGTGGTAAGGGTGAGCCAGGAAGGGTTTACAAAGCGTGGTAAGGGTGAGCCAGGAAGGGTTTACAAAGCGTGGTAAGGGTGAGCCAGGAAGGGTTTACAAAGCGTGGTAAGGGTGAGCCAGGAAGGGTTTACAAAATGCGTGGTAAGGGTGAGCCAGGAAGGGTTTACAAAGCCAGGTAAGGGTGAGCCAGGAAGGGTTTACAAAGCGTGGTAAGGGTGAGCCAGGAAGGGTTTACAAAGCGTGGTAAGGGTGAGCCAGGAAGGGTTTACAAAGCGTGGTAAGGGTGAGCCAGGAAGGGTTTACAAAGCGTGGTAAGGGTGAGCCAGGAAGGGTTTACAAAGCGTGGTAAGGGTGAGCCAGGAAGGGTTTAAAAAATAGCGTGGTAAGGGTGAGCCAGGAAGGGTTTAAAAAGCGTGGTGAGCCAGGAAGGATTTACAAAGAAGCCAGGAAGGGTTTACAAAGAGTGGTAAGGGTGATCCTAGAAGACACCCACACTTTTTTGGTGGGGATTCCCATTGGCAAAGAAAATATAATTGCAGCTTGATTCATGTCGCCATTTCTTGTAACCCTTCGGGAAGTGGACATTATGTGGTTCTAGTCTATGGGAGAGAAAGCTTAGAACACCGTCACATTAAAGGAGTTGAACGTTTTGTACAGGGCTGTTTAAATGATTGAATTTGTGATACTGTTCTGCTTGCTTTTGTGAGCCGGGGAGAATGTGCCCATAAAGGGTAGCAGATTGAGCACAGATTGGGGATTGAGCACATGTCATACATAGTCTTCTGTTGAGAGGATGGGGCGTAAGGGACTGAACGCCATTTCATGCGTCTTGCTACTTTCAGAGGGGCCTGGGCAGTGCAAAGATTACTGTTGATCAGCATCGCTTTTTCTTCCACCAATTTTCCCGGCGTCTCTGAAGAGCTTTGGGGCACTTGTCTGACTGGGCTCTGTGGTTAGTTTCTCTTAGGGAGTTACTTCTTGAAAGAAACCCGAAGTTGTCACACACACACACACACACACACAAATATATATGTGTATGTATATATGTATGATTATTATAACTTTATATATGTATATATATATATATATGTATATATATATAATATATGTATATGTATATATATATATATATTTATGTGCAAATTAGTGCATCTAGAACGCTGGAGATATGTATATAGGTAAAAGGATGGAAAACAACCATCTAGAAGCATCATAAATTTAATGGAGAAAAATGATGGAGACTTTAAGTCTCAATATCATATATATATATATTTATATATATGTGTAAATATAAGTATATGTATGTATGTGTATATATATGTATATATGTACATATATGTATATATACATATATGTATATATACTGTACATATGTATATATGTAATTATGTATATATACATATATACAGTAAATAAATGTATGTATATATGTATATGTATATATATATATACATGCATATAGACACACACACACACACACACACACACATATATATATATATATATATATATATATATATATATATAGCCATTGTCCAGAATAAGAGTTTTGTCCTTCTCAGAGTTGGTGATAATGGTGACCTGGCACTTGCCTTCCGTAGCCAGGTGGCAACGTTCATGAGGCCACTAGGTATGGGGATTTTTTGTGTTATGTTACTGAGCACCGCATTTCTGAAGTCCTTCGCCTTTTAGCAAGGTATTGCACTCGGTACTTGGATTGAGGGCAAAAGAAGTTCTTAGGTTTAGCACCATTTGTTCATTGATGATGAGGGAAGGTTTGACTGGTTTGTTATGTTATTACTGTTATTTATATCATTCCACACACTAGCACTGATCGACTTGTAGAGTTTGTGGCACAGTTTTCCTTTGTGGATTATGATGGTGCGTATCGTGCCCTAGAAACTTAATGGTAAATATTTGGTGCAGGTTTCATCATCGCAACCATTGAGGAGAAGGAACAGAGCAAGTGCACATCGCTGATGACCCGCCAAAGACGTCAGGCATCCTGGCTGGCGATTTCGATCCTTTCCTGTAGTAGGAACACACGTGTCGGCGAAGGATACGGATCCTATGGTTGACTTCCAACGAGGAAAGTGTCCATTTCTGGGTCACTAGCATGTTTGCCGCAGGCAGTCTCCTTAGGAGGCGTTTTGATTTTGTTGGAGTTGCTTGATGTGGTGTAGCCTCGTCACTCCCGTTGACGCGTTTTGCATAGTGAAGCACCTGGATGGGATACAACAAAAAAGAGCCTTGACGAGCCAACGTGAACTTGAGGGAGCGTCCACAGTACAGCAAAACATGCCACAAACACACGTCGCGTCGGCAGCATATCGCACGCATCACAAACAGGTTGAATGCAATTCAACGACATTTTCATTTCCAGCCTTTGACAAAGATTCGGTCTCCACTTCCAGTTGTTGACTTGTTTTCACCTGCGCGTGTGTGTGATATGCGTGAAGCTCCGACGTGTGTTACTAAGGCAGTCTGCCTGGAGTGTGGATGCCCCCTTCATTTGCCTTGAGCACGACCTGTTCAGTTCATTTCAGATGGGTGGAGTAGCAACACAGAGAGAAGGACATGAAGAAGTAAACATTCAAGTGGAAGATGGTACATTGCTAAAGCAGAACAATAAGTTTAACTATTTGGGATCAATAATAGCAGAAGAGGGAGGTACTGAGAAATTAGTGAGACAGAGGGTGAAAGAAGCATGGTGAAAATGGAGAGAAGTAACTGGAGTTGTTTTAGACAAGAAAATGCCATTAAAGCTCAAAATGAAGATTTATAAGACAGTTATCAGGCCCGTACTATTATATGGGGCAGAAACCTGGGCACTTAAGAGGAAAGAGGGGGGACTGTTGGAAAGAACTGAGATGAGGATGGTGAGATGGATTGCTGGAATATTACTACTGGAGAGGAGTGAGGGTCAAGATATAAGAAGAGTGTGTAGTATATGTAACGTAAAGGAGAAGGAGGCTAGGGAGGGAAGCTCGTTTGAGATACTACGGCCATGTGATAAGAAGAGAGGAGGTGGAACCAATCAAGAGAGCTAAGAACATGCCAGTGATGGGGAGGAGGAGTGTGGGGTGTCAACGGACCAGATGGATGGATGTGGTGAGGAGGGATATGGGTGAGGTGGGACTTGGGGAAGAAGATGCAAGAAACAGAAACAGATGGAGGAAGTTGACTCGAGCGGCCGACCCTGCTGTACAGTGGGACTAATAAGGTCGAAAGAAGAAGAAGAAGACAGTCCTTGGTGTCATCCTGTGATGTTTCATCAAAAATGACAAACAGCAGAAAGATAACGGAAGACAGCGCTACTGTACAGAAACCTCCCCCGAGTGTCCCCATTTCGATTCAGTCAGTATGGGAAATTGAATCGGGACAGACAGCTTGGACCATCTGTCTGGGGCAGAGGACAGTTGAGTTGGCCCTTGGGAGCATCCTGATGCAGCGGATTTTAAATTGAGACTTCGAATATTACTGTGGGAGAGATTTGAAAATGATCAGTTACAAAACAAACACCAACTCAAAGGTTGATCATCCCGATATGTCAGCCGTATCAACACGTGTGTCACGCTGTGCTCAAAAATCGTCGAGAATGAGCTCGAGAAATATACTGAGCAAACGTTACCGCCAGAGATATAGACCCTGTTCACACGAGGCGGAAACAGCGCGCATGCAAAAAGTGGTGACCGTACACATTATGGCGGTTATCCGCGCCGTTCATCCGCTATTAATACGGAAGTGGAGGAAATGACATGCATACGATGTGTTCAAGACTGTGTCCAAAACCGAGAGGATATGAGCCCCGATTCTTCACTTACTTCAGAATGACCATGAAGTCGCCTGACGATTTGCTTACACTGAATAAGGATGATAGTTCATCAAATAACGTGATGCAGTGTATTCATTTATATGTAATTATGAATGCATGCATCCACACATGTATATATTATATACATACATACATATATATATATATATATATATATATATATATATATATATATATATATATATATATATATATATGTATATATATATATATATATACATATATAATGTATATATACCGTATAAACACACACACACACATACACACACACATATATATATATATATATATATATATATATATATATATATATATATATATATATATATATATTAGACATAATCAACACAATCACATGTGGAACAGAAATGAATTTCTGACTCACATCAGGATCGAACCCAGGTCTTTCAGTTGAAAGACCTGGGTTCAATGCTGATGTAAGTCAAAATTTATTTCTGTTTCACACATATTTATATATATGTATGTATGTATATAAATTTCTATATATATATATATACCCAGGTCTATCAATTATATATGTATATATATATATTTCTACTCACATGTATGGAACCCAGGTCTTTCAATTTAAAACCTGGGTTCGATATGATGGATATATATATTTCATATACATATATATTAAGTATGATATATACACATATATGTTTCACACGTGATTGTATGTTATGTATGTATATATATATATATAATATATATATATATATATATATTAAGTATGATATATATATATATGTTTCATATATTGTATATGTATATATATATATATATATATATATATATATATATATATATATATATATATATATATATATATATATATATATATATATATATTTATACACATGTATGTACATATATATGCATATATACATATACATATATATTATGTATGATATATACATATATATGTGTGGATATATGCATACATAATTACATATAAATGAATACGCTGCATTATGTTATTTGATGAACTATCATCCTTATTCAGTGTGAGTATATCGTCAAATTATTTTATGGTCATTCTGAAATAACTGAAGAATCGGGCTCATATCCTCTCAGTTTCAGATACTTCCACAGACCTGTCAATGTTAACATGCTTTTTGTTGAGAATGTAATAGAAGCATGTAGCATTTTGCATAATTTTGTAAAGGCCGCACGAGATGCTTGTAAGTACGAAGATATGCTGTTTCAAGCACCACTGATAACCTGTCTGAAGGAACTGTACCGAGAGGAAGCATGTCGCTACCTCTGCAAGAGATCAGTTTGCAGTACTGTAAAATGTAAAGAGTTGAAACTGAAACATTCAGTAAAAAGTGTAGATAACTACGATTTTTTTTTTCTTAGCCTTTATCAGTATTGCGGATAAATTCAAGTAGTTCCTCCCAACACTTTTTCTTTACTATTTTGTCATGATCATCTGAGTCCCGTAGGGAGGTAGTGCCGTCAGTGCACCTCATGCGGTGCACTGTAGGCGTTACTTGAGGTTCTATGCAGCGTGCCCTCGGCCCCTAGCTGCAACCCCTTCCGTTCCTTTTTTGTACCTCCTTTCATATTCTCTTTCTTCATCTTACTTTCCAGCCTCTCCTAACAATTGATTCTTGGTGCACCTGCGATGTTTTCCTCCTGTTACATCTTTCAAACCTTTTATTGTCGTTTCCGTTTCAGCGCTGAATGACCTCATAGGTCCCAGTGCTTGGCCTAAATTCTATATTCAACTGAACTCAACCCATAATCATCTGATCCCATGTCCCACATGGCTGGACGTTTTTCAACTTCATCAAAGAAAATGTCGGTGTCAAACTGGTCTCCGACGTGGCAGGCAAAATTAATCCGCGCGCTCCATGTGAACAGACACTATAGCTGGTTCACATAAGGTAGATTCTTGGGCCTACGAGACGTTTGTTTGGCGGCCTCTGATTGGCTGGTACCGGAGGTAGGCGGCTCGCTCACTGTCTCATTTTTAAGCTGTAGCTCAGAAAACTAGCAATATATTTATATTTCTTCATTTATCTCACGTCTGGCACAAGATAGGAAAGTTTTGGTCGTGCCATAGGATTCGGTATTAATTGTACAACTAAATCATGACTTCCTGAAATCAATAAGATGAAACACAAAGGAATTACAACGAGTAAAAGTGAAGAGAGCATCGTTTAATTCTTTATACCTGTTTTTATTTATCGGATTTTGCATCATTCGTGCGATCAAGATAAAATAGAACTTGTGTTTTCACACTATAAATTCACCCTGAATACTCTGGTGCTTTCAGATTTTAGATGCGTGTGATATGTGAAGAAAATGAAGAATATGTCTTATTATGCTGCATCCGGTGTAGACTCAGTTTGGCAGTAGTGCCGAGAGATGTTGATCTGCAAACAGCGAGAGCTGTATGAAACACAAGTTTCATTTGATCTTGATCGCATGAATGATGCAAAATCCGATCATAAGTAAAAACAGGCTTCCCTCTTCACTTTTACTCGTAATTCCTTTATGTTTTATCTTATTGCCAATTAGTGATATTAGAAGTTTGCATTTTCGACAGTATTTACCGTATTATTATGTCATTACATTTTCTGTAATTAAATGCATAGAATTCCCATTATGACGGTCGAACATTTTCACTCCAGTATCATATATGTCCGTATGTCTGGGCATATCTGATAAGAAAAAAAATAATCAGATGGATGCATCTGGGTGTGCTGTGTTCAGTTTAGTCTAGGTGAGAAATTTACATACATACTGTGGGCTACATGATAAATATCAGGCCTACATAATGATGAGTTCATTATTATGGCCTCTTGTTTCTCTGGTCAATAACACCAAAAGCTTATGGTTTTCATGTTCATTCAATGAACGAAAGTACATTTTTTTGTTTCTTATCCTCAAATCTGTTGGCGATGTCTAAATTGAAGCCAGCACATCCAGATGCATCCATCTGATAATTTTTTTTTTATCAGGCATGTCCAGACATACGGACATATATGATATTGGAGTGAAAATGTTCGACAGTCATAATGGGAATTCTATGCATTTTTTACAGAAAATGTAATGACATAATTAATACAGCAAATATTGTCGAAACTGCAAACTTCTCATACCGCCAATGGCAACTGTCAACGGCTGAGAGGACCAACGCGGTGTCTTGCAGATCATCATCACCGTCTCTTGGCAAACCGAGTCAAGAACGGATGCAACATAATAAGACATATTCTTCATTTTCTCTTCACATATCTCACGCACCTAAATTCCGAAAGCACCACAGTATTCAGGGTGAATTTATTGTATGAAACACAAGTTTCATTTGATCTTGATCGCATGAATGATGCAAAATCCGATCATAAGTAAAAACAGGCTTCCCTCTTCACTTTTACTCGTAATTCCTTTATGTTTTATCTTATTGATTTCAGGAAATCAGGATTTAGTTGTACAATTAATACTGAATCTTATGGGATGACCAAAACTTTCCTATATTGTTCAAAACGGAGATAAATGAAGAAATATAAACATAATGCTAGTTTTCTGAACTACAAATGTCTCGTAGGCCCAAAAATCTACCTTAAGTGAACCACCTATAGTAAACAGGGACACCCGCGCGGTTGTGTGTACACCCCTGAGCTGTGCTCTGCATTCATTGACTTAGCATCCGCACGGATGCAACCGCCGTGTGTGAACAGCGCCTCATATTTTGAAACTCGTCAGAAGACACCGGAAAAGCACAGAAAGAGTGCGGATGAAGGTCGTGAAAAAAGAGCAACAAATAGAACCGAAAAGCAAGCTCTTCAGTCTATATACAGTATACGTGGTTATGGTCTATATGGAAGAACGATTTTGCGCAAAACATTTCAGCTTAGGAAAGAAGGTGAAGCAGGAGAAAAATGCAAATGAAATAGAGGTCACAAAGATGCGCAGGGGAATTGTAGGCTGCTGGCCTTCAGATGAATGTTTTCATAGCTAAATCACTCTTTTGCAGTAAATGGAAGATGTCTTATAGAAGGAAAAGAATATATGTAAACACTTGTTGAACTACAGTGTTCACAGCAAAACATTCCTAGTGATGCATTCAATGTTTTTAGCAAATATATAGGTATGCATGAGCACAAGACGTCTCAACAATTTAATTAGAAAGCAGTATCAGAAAGAAACAGGGAGCTGAAACTAATAGGGGAGATGCCAGGAGAAGAAGAGGCTACAGCTCACTTAGTAAATGAGTGCAAGCCTTATTTATATATATCTTGTTTGAATGTGATATATCCTGAGTGACTTTCGTGCAGACAAGAGCTGTATATGTTATATGAATAAAGTTATTTCTCAAACTGCCATACCTACTTGTTTAGGTCTCTCTGGAAGCTGTGTACCCATTATTAAGGTAAGATAGAATGAAAATAGGGACGGAAAACAGACGATAAACCTGGCGTGCGTACAAGAGTGTTTTGATGAAATCAAATCCATGAGGCGAAGAGCCAGCCATAATGAAAGAATGGAAGAATAGGAAGAAGCGAGGCAAACGGTTGTTGTGCTAGCGGTGACTCGGGCTTGGTCAAAGGAAGAACAACAACGCTCACTGTGTAAAGTCAACCTCAGTCTCCAGAATCTGATAAGAGATGACTGGCGTTTCTGTCCGCAGAGCGCTTCCTTCGCATCACCATAGCCAAGGTCTATCTAAAGAATATTGTTCAGACCTTGACCATAGGTCTGTCTAATGCCTGTAGGTTTTTAATTCACATCCCCCATGGGATTTTTCAGTGAAGTCTTAGGTTTGGAACCTCAGTATGCTTACCTTTGACGGCTCCTATGACCCGTGACCGTAGCGAATGAATAACTATTACTGCAGAGTGACGTAGACACCAGCGTGCTGATGAAGACAAAGCGAAGTCTTTTTGCAATGAGCATCGCGCTCCCTGGCTGTCGCCGTCTTCTAAAAAGGCTTCGGTTGAAGGTCTGGTTCTTCGCTCGGATTCGGGAAATTCTCAGTCGTTTACTGTGCAGAAAATGAGTGTCTGGTGCACAGGTCACCATAGATGCTGTGGATTACATTTCACATTGCTACTCCCACCGCGGTGAAACTGTGGCGGTGCACGAACACAAGGAAAATGAAGACCTTCCTCCCCCTTTTGATGTTGTCAGTCCTTCGGTCTTTTCCTCATGCTTTTCCTCCTACTCTCTCTCTCTCTCTCTCTCTCTCTCTCTCTCTCTCTCTCTCTCTCTCTCTCTCTCTCTCTCTGTATATAGATTAGCGTAGTGTTTTGCTCTTTGTTATGTCCCGGTTCTTCAAGAAATCAAGGTCACAAGCAAAATTAATAGACATGCTTTTCTTTATACGAACTTTGCGTCAGTATCATTGAAATATATATATATATATATATATATATATATATATATATATATATATATATATATATATATATATATATATATATATATATATATATATATATATATATATAGTATTCATGAATGGAGAATTGATATACATACAGTATTCATGAATGGAGAATTGATTTCTGTTTTTATGATTTGTGAATCCTTAACCATATTTCCCATGAGTATATTAGAGATGCGGGTTTTTATTAACGATGTATAAGGAAGTCGGATGTTTGAAGGGTGGCTGAAGTATCAATTTTTTACTGTCCCTGACTTCAGTGTAGGTCCTGCATTGTGAAGTCATCCCAGGCACTTTGAGCAGGCCGTTGATCGTAGTTGCATTGGGACGTCGTGCAAAGTGTTTCCACTGGAATGCTTTTTCTGCTGTGAATACAGTACAAACCATTGAGGTGTTCCCTTGACGCTTGCTGCTTTCTTCCCTTGATGCTTGCTGGTAACCCGCCTCCTGACGCCATCGCAGTGTTTGCTCCTCCGTCGAAAGGAAGAGCGTTAAGCAAGAAAAGCCGAGATATTTTATAAACAGATTCACATCAACGTTGTCCCATTTTCGTAAGTGTTAGTTGCAAAGAGCAGTGCTTCGGGGACACTTGATTATCATCTTTTCCTATTTATTTATTTATTTATGTTTTTATAAAAACCGCTATTTTATAAAACTGTACATAAAAAAAGACCACATTTGTGTTAAAAAACACTGCCGGAAAGTAAGAGTTACCAGTTTTATCGCCTGCAATGATTGTTGTGGGGTGGAATTTTGAGGGAGTATTGCAGTAAAGGCGCCTGAAGAATTTCAGCGTTATTGCTTAACGCTGTGATCAACTTAGCAACCTATTGCTTGGAAGTATGATTGGGCTTGGAATGGTAGGCTGTTGACGCCAAAGCTGTATTGTCTTGTTTGGCTAACGTTTTCATGTGACCTTTTACCATTTTTGCCATGCCGTTGCAAAGCCAGAGTAATATAACAGTTCATGCGTATCATCCTTCTGGGACACACTGATAGTCAATATTTCCTTTAAGATGAGGCAGTTCCACCTTCGCTTACCTTCGGACATTACGTGAGGTATGGGAAGTTCTTGTCAGACGTGTTTGGTGCTCAGCACCCATCTTTCTGTTATGTTCTGCCTAATTGTTTGGAGTGTCTGTGCTGCCTTCTTTTTGTCTTCTGAGCCATTTCTCAAGTGCCACTTTTAGTTGCCTTACTTGGGCTGGTGACTGTAAAATCAATATCTGCGTTTCCAAAACCACCTTTCCACTGTAGATTTCCACATTCCTCAGTTTGACTGTCTTTGAGTGGTATGTCTTCAAACAGGGATAATCATTAATATTTTTCAATTATTTGTATATTTCTTGATTTACCATTTAATTCAAATCAACTAATTCTGAATTTTTAATTGGCCATTTCATGTCATCAGTTATACCCGTTACCTCTTATTTTAAAGCTTTTCTTGAGTGGTGATACACACAAGTTCTTGCGCTCCTTTATAAGAGTTGATGTTATTAACATAGTATTATTTGTCCTCGTTGTTAGATTGTAGGGCAAAATATGTACCATGAAGAAAGCGGGGATATCAACAATAAGTAATTATATTGATAAAGAAATTGCCAGTGTTTAACCAACATAGCATCTCAGGTAACAGAAGTTGATTCCACAGAGGATATGGCAAAAATATGACTTTTGCCCAACTCGGATATGATTCTAAATAAATTTTGATGGTCTTGGAGAAAGTAGTCAGTTAGAATAGCGGAAGCTGAACTAAGGTCCCAGACAAGGAATTTTATTCAGCCAGATTAAACCAGAACATAAAATAAAGCACTGAGCACTGGAAGAGATTACTTGTTAGTACTGAAAGCTAGGGTATGGGAACCATTTTTCTTGCAGAGAATGCATAGGAATAGTGATTGAGGGAGAAGTTCAGTGAAACTGTTTTGGTAGTAAGCTTAGGCAAGAACTGTTTCGAAACAGCCAATGAACAAGTGACAACTATGAGCTAAATATGAAGTTGATACAAAGATTATGGTACTTGCAAAACATGCAACATCGCCTTACCAAATGGCCCGGGTCCTTGCCACAGTTACTGAATTCTTTACTATTGTCCTTGTTCTTCACTCATAAATGAATATCAGAATCCTTTAGAGACTGTGAAAGAAGGATATTGAAATGACTGATATATTAATGTTGGCCACAATAATGGTGAATGAGGTATGTGCAACATGGTTGGGTGTTAATACGATGCAACTCTTAAAGCCACTTTGCTAGTCAGGATAAGTCAACTTTACCTACAGGAACTGGAAATTTATTGAAGTTCTCATGACTTGAGCCCAGGAGTGAACTGTATCACAGACAGTCTTTGGAAAAAACAAGTCTTGAATTATAGTGCGTATTGCATGAACACAGATATGACAGAAGTCAATGCAGTTAGGTATGAAAAGGGGTTTTGTACAAAAAATGCTGACATTATATCTGAACAAATAATTACATTCGGGAAAGAACATGAATTGCTCTAATATCAAACTGGATTCCAGAGAGGGCCCCAGAATTCTCCTGAGATATAAAGTCCAGCTGAAGGGCGTGGTTGAAAAGTAATTTCTAGATAACACCCTGAATTCTTTTGAGATACCAAATCCAACTAAAGGGCGTGGTTGAAAGGTAATTTCTAGAAAAGCCTCCAGAATTCTCTGGAGATACCAAGTCCAACTGAAGGGCGTTGTTGAAAAGCAATTTCTAGAAAACCCCCAAAATTCTCCTGAGATACCAAGTCCAACTGAAGGGCGTTGTTGAAAAGCAATTTCTAGAGAAGCCACCAGAATTCTCCTGAGATATCAAGTACAACTGAAGGGCGTTGTTGAAAATTAATTTCTAGAGAAGCCACCAGAATTTTCTTGAGATACCAAGTCCAACTGAAGGGCGTTGTTGAAAAGTAATTTCTAAAGAAGCCACCAGAATTCTCCTGAGATACCAAGTCCGACTGAAGGGCGTGGTTGAAAAGCAATTTCTAGAAAACCCCCAGAATTCTTCTGAGATACCAAGTCCAACTGAAGGGCGTTGTTGAAAAGCAATTTCTAGAAAACCCCAGAATTCTCTTGAGATATCAAGTCCAACTGAAGGGCGTTGTTGAAAAATAATTTCTAGAGAAGCCACCAGAATTCTCCTGAGAAACCAAGTCGAACTGAAGGGCGTGATTGAAAAGCAATTTCTAGAAAACCCCCAGAATTCTCTTTGAGATACCAAGTCGAACTGAAGGGCGTTATTGAAAAGCAATTTCTAGAAAACCCTAGAATTATCTTGAGATATCAAGTCCGATTGAAGGGTGGTGTTGAAAATTAATTTCTAGAGAAGCCACCAAAATTCTCCTGAGATATCAAGTCCAACTGAAGGGCGTGGTTGAAAATTAATTTCTAGAGAAGCCACCTGAATTCTCTTGGGATACCAAGTCCAACTGAAGGGCGTTGTTGAAAAATAATTTCTAGAGAATCCACCAGAATTCTCGTGAGATACCAAGTCCAACTGAAGGGCGTGATTGAAAAGCAATTTCTCGAAAACCCCCAGAATTCTCTTGAGATGATAAGTCCAACTGAAGGGCGTGGTTGAAAAGCAATTTTCAGAGAATCCACCAAAATTCTCTTGAGATACCAAGTCCAACTGAAGGGCGTTGTTGAAAAGCAATTTCTTGAAAAACCCCCAAGTTCTCCTGAGATACCAAGTCCAACTGAAGGGCGTTGTTGAAAAGCAATTTCTAGAGAAGCCACCAGAATTCTCCTGAGATACCAAGTCCAACTGAATGGCGTTGTTGAAAATTAATTTCTAGAGAAGCCACCAGAATTTTCTTAAGATACCAAGTCCAACTGAAGGGCGCGGTTAAAAAGCAGTTCCTAGCAAACCCCCAAAATTCTCCCGAGATAACAAGTCCAACTGAAAGGCGTTGATGAAAAGTAATTTCTAGAGAATCCACCAAAATTCTCTTGAGATACCAAGTCCAACTGAAGGGCATTGTTGAAAAGCAATTTCTAGAGAACCAACGGAATTCTCGTGAGATAACAAGTCCAACTGAAGGGCGGGAATTCTCCTGAGATAACAAGTCCAACTGAAGGGCGTGGTTGAAAAGTAATAGAGAAGCCACCAGAATTCTCTTGAGATACCAAGTCCAACTGAGGGCGTTGTTGAAAAGCAATTTCTAGAAAACCCCCAAAATTCTCCTGAGATACCAAGTCCAACTGAAGAGCGTTGTTGAAAAGCAATTTCTAGAAAACCAACGGAATTCTCCTGAGATAACAAGTCCAACTGAAGGGCGTTGTTGAAAAGTAATTTCTAAAGAAGCCACCAGAATTCTCTTGAGATACCAGGTCCAACTGAGGGCGTTGTTGAAAAGCAATTTCTAGAAAACCCCAGAATTCTCTTTGAGATATCAAGTCCGGCTGAAGGGCGTTGTTGAAAATTAATTTCTAGAGAAGCCACCAGAATTCTCCTGAGATACCAAGTCCAACTGAAGGGAGTTGTTGAAAAGTAATTTCTAGAGAAGCCGACCAGAATTCTCCTGAGATACCAAGTCCGACTGAAAGGCGTAGTTGAAAATTAATTTCTAGAGAAGCCACCAGAATTCTCCTGAGATACCAAGTCCAACTAAAGGGCGTTGTTGAAAAGCAATTTCTAGAAAACCACCAGAATTCTCCTGAGATACCAAGTCCAACTGAAGGGCGTTGTTGAAAAGCAATTTCTAGAAAACCCCAGAATTCTCTTGAGATATCAAGTCCAACTGAAGGGCGTTGTTGAAAAGCAATTTCTAGAAAACCCCCAGAATTCTCCTGAGAAACCAAGTGAGACTGAAGGGCGTTATTGAAAAGCAATTTCTGGAAAAACCCCAGAATTCTCTTGAGATACCAAGTCCAACTGAAGGGCGTACTTGAAAAGCAATTTCTAGAAAACCCTAGAATTATCTTGAGATATCAAGTCCGACTGAAGGGTGATGTTGAAAATTAATTTCTAGAGAATCCACCAAAATTATCTTGAGATACCAAGTCCAACTGAAGGGCGTGTTTGAAAAGCAATTTCTAGAAAACCCCCCAAATTCTCCTGAGATACCAAGTCCAATTGAAGGGCGTGGTTGAAAAGCAATTTCTAGAAAACCCCAAAATTCTTTGGAGATACCAAGTCCAAATGAAGGGCCGTGTTGAATAGCAATTTCTAGAAAACCCCAGAATTCTCTTGAGATATCAAGTCCAACTGAAGGGCGTTGTTGAAAAATAATTTCTAGAGAAGCCACAAGAATTCTCCAGAGAAACCAAGTCCAACTGATGGGCGTTGTTGAAAAGCAATTTCTATAAAACCCTAGAATTCCCTTGAGATATCAAGTCTGACTGAAGGGTGTTGTTGAAAATTCATTTCTAGAGAATCCACCTGAATTCTCTTGAGATATCAAGCCCAACTAAAGGGCGTTGTTGAAAATTAATTTCTAGAGAAGCCACCTGAATTCTCTTGAGATACCAAGTCCAACTGAAGGGCGTTGTTGAAAAATAATTTCTAGAGAATCCACCAGAATTCTCCTGAGATACCAAGTCCAACTGAAGGGCGTGATTGAAAAGCAATTTCTCGAAAACCCCCAGAATTCTCTTGAGATAACAAGTCCAACTGAAGGGCGTGGTTGAAAAGCAATTTCTAGAGAATCCACCAAAATTCTCTTGAGATACCAAGTCCAACTGAAGGGCATTGTTGAAAAGCAATTTCTAGAAAACCCCCAAAATTCTCTTGAGATACCAAGTCCAACTGAAGGGCGTTGTTGAAAAGCAATTTCTAGAGAAGCCACCAGAATTTTCCAGAGATACCATGTCCAACTGAAGGGCATTGTTGAAAATTAATTTCTAGAGAAGCCACCAGAATTTTCTTGAGATACCAAGTCCAACTGAAGGGCGCACGGTTAAAAAGCAGTTTCTAGCAAACCGCCAAAATTCTCCCGAGATAACAAGTCCAACTGAAAGGAGTTGATGAAAAGTAACTTCTAGAGAATCCACCAAAATTCTCTTGAGATAACAAGTCCAACTGAAGGGCGTTGTTGAAAAGCAATTTTTAGAAAACCAACAGAAGTCTCCTGAGATAACAAGGCCAACTGAAGGGTGGGAATTCTCCTGAGATAACAAGTCCAACTAAAGGACGTGGTTGAAAAGCAATTTCTGAAAACCCCAGAATTCTCTTGAAATACCAAGTCCAACTGAAGGGCGTTGTTGAAAAGCAATTTCTAGAAAACTCTAGAATTCTCATGAGATATCAAGTCCGACTGAAGGGTGTTGTTGAAAATTAATTTCTAGAGAAGCCACCAGAATTCTCTAGAGATATCAAGTCCAACTGAAGGGCATTGTTGAAAATTAATTTCTAGAGAAGCCACCTGAATTCTCTTGAGATACCAAGTCCAACTGGAGGGCGTTGTTGAAAAATAATTTCTAGAGAAGCCACCAGAATTCTCTTGAGATACCATGTCCAACTGAAGGGCGTGGTTGAAAAGCAATTTCTCGAAAACCCCAGAATTCTCTTGAGATATCAAGTCCAACTGAAGGGCGTTGTTGAAAATTAATTTCTAGAGAAGTCACCTGAATTCTCTTGAGATACCAAGTCCAACTGAAGGGCGTTGTTGAAAAATAATTTCTAGAGAAGTCACCAGAATTCTCTTGAGATACCAAGTCGAACTGAAGGGCGTGATTGAAAAGCAATTTCTAGAAAACCCCCAGAATTCTCTTGAGATAACAAGTCCAATTGAAGGTCGTGGTTGAAAAGCAATTTCTAGAGAATCCACCAAAATTCTCTTGAGATACCAAGTCCAACTGAAGGGCGTGATTGAAAAGCAATTTCTAGAAAACCCCCAGAATTCTCTTGAGATAACAAGTCCAACTGAAGGGCGTGGTTCAAAAGTAATTTCTAAAGAATCCACCAAAATTCTCTTGAGATACCAAGTCCAACTGGAGGGCGTGATTAAAAGTAATTTCTAGAGAATCCACCAAAATTATCTTGAGATACCAAGTTCATCTGAAGGGCGTTGTTGAAAAGTAATTTCTAGAGAATCCACCAATATTATCTTGAGATACCAAGTCCAACTGAAGGGCGTGGTTGAAAAGCAGTTTCTAGAAAACCCCAGAATTCTCTTGAGATACCAAGTCCAACTGAATGGCGTTGTTGAAAATTAATTTCTAGAGAAGTCACCAGAATTCTTTGGAGATACCAAGTCCAACTGAAGGGCGTGGTTGAAAAGCATTTTCTAGAAAACCCCAGAATTCTCTTGAGATATCAAGTCCAACTGAAGGGCGTTGTTGAAAACTAATTTCTAGAGAAGTCTCCAGAATTCTCCTGAGATACCAAGTCCAACTGAAGGGCGTGGTTGAAAAGCAATTTCTAGAAAACCCCAGAATTCTCTTAAGATATCAAGTCCAACTGAAGGGCGTTGTTGAAAATTAATTTCTAGAGAAGCCACCTGAATTCTCTTGAAATACCAAGTACAACTGAAGGGCGTTGTTGAAAATTAATTTCTAGAGAAGTCACCAGAATTCTCCTGAGATACCAAGTCCAACTGAAGGGCGTGGTTGAAAAGCAATTTCTAGAAAACCCCAGAATTCTACTGAGATATCAAGTCCAACTGAAGGGAGTTGTTGAAAATTAATTTCTAGAGAAGCCCCCAGAATTCTTTGGAGTTGCCAAGTCCAACTGAAGGGCGTGGTTGAAAAGCAATTTCTAGAAAACCCCAGAATTCTCTTGAGATATCAAGTCCAACTGAAGGGCGTTGTTGAAAATTAGTTTCTAGAGAAGCCAACAGAATTCTCTTGAGATACCAAGTCCAACTGAAGGGCGTTGTTGAAAAGCAATTTTTAGAAAAACCCCAGAATTCTCCCGAAATTACAAGTCCAACTGAAGGGCGTTGTTGAAAAGTAATTTCTAGAGAATCCTCCAGAATTCTCTTGAGATACCAAGTCTAACTGAAGGGCGTTGTTGAAAAGCAATTTCTAGAAAACCCCAGAAATCTCCTGAGATATCAAGTCCAACTGAAGGGTGTTGTTGAAAAGTAATTTTTAAAGAATCCACCAAGATTCTCTTGAGATACCAAGTCCAACTGAAGGGCGTTGTTGAAAAGTAATTTCTAGAGAATCTACCAGAATTCTCTTGAGATACCAAGTCCAACTGAAGGACGTTGTTGAAAAGTAATTTCTAAAGAATCCACCAAGATTCTTTTGAGATACCAAGTCCAACTGAAGGGCGTTGTTGAAAAGTAATTTCTAGAAAACCACCAGAAATTGTTGAAAAGTAATTTCTCTTGAGATAGAATCCAACTGAAGGGCAAAATTTCTCTTGAGATACCAAGTCCAACTGAAGGACGTTGTTGAAAAGTAATTTCTAAAGAATCCACCAGATTCTTTGAGATTCTCTTGAGATACCAAAAATCCAACTGAAGGGCTCTTGAGATACCAAGTCCAACTGTGGTTAAAAGGCAATTTCTAGAAAACCCCAGAATTCTTCTGAGAAACCAAGTCCAACTGAAGGGCGAAGTTGAAAGGTAACTTCTAGAGAAGCCCCCAGAATTCTCTTGAGATACCAAGTCCAACTGAAGGGCATAGTTAAAAAGCAATTTCTAGAAAACCCCCAGAATTCTCCTGAGAAAGCAAGTCCAACTGAAGGGCGAGGTTGAAAGGTAACTTCTAGAGAAGCCCCCAGAATTCTCCTGAGATACCAAGTCCAACTGAAGGGCGAGGTTGAAAAGTAATTTCTGGAGAAGCCTGCAGAATTCTCTTTTGATACCAAGTCCGACTGAAGGGCATGGTTGCAAGGTAATTTCTAGAGAAGCCTGCAGAATTCTCTTGCGATACCAAGTCCGACTGAAGGGCGTGGTTGCAAGGTAATTTCTAGAGAAGCCACCAGAATTCTCTTGCGATACCGTGTCCGACTGAAGGGCGTTGTTGAAAAGTAATTTCTAGAGAAGCCACCAGAATCCTCATGAGATACCAAGTCCAACTGAAGGGCGTGATTAAAAAGTAATTTCTAGAGAAGCTCCCAGAATTTTCCTGAGATACCAAGTCCAGCTGGAATGCATGGTTGAAAAGTAATTATTATAAAAAGACCCAGAATTCTCCTGAGATCAAGTCCAACTGAAGGGCGTGCTCGAAAAGTAATTTCTAGAGAAAGCCCCCAGAATTCTCCTGGGATACCAAGTCCAACTGAAGGGCGTGGTTGAAAAGTAATTTCTAGAGAAGCCCCAGAATCTTCCTTAAACACCAAGTCCAACTGAAGGGCGTGCTCGAAAATTAATTTCTAGAAAAGGCTCCAGAATTCTCCTAAGGTACCAAGTCTAACTGAAGGGCATGGTTAAAAAGTAATTGATGGGTGCTTCGAAATATATTGGCTAGCAATTCCACAAACCCAAATATTGTGCTGACTTTAATGGCGTTTAGGTCTTGTAGGCTCTGTGGTGATGATTCACCTTGTTTACAGACTGGTTTCTGCTCTTGGCAGAATGCAAATTACAGGATTGAAGTAGTAAACGAGGTGAGGGTAAAGATTAGTAAAGCGTGGAGGGATAGTGACAGTGATGTTGAGTATGAATAAATACGTTTCTATATCAGATACTAAATTTGAAGGTTGACTTGACAGAACTTCTCATTACTCAGTTTTATGTTAGTATAACTAATGGTAAAGAATGAGTCATCCCAGTGTTATGCATTTGAGATCAGATATCACCCCTTCCACAGAGGTTATTTTGATTGAGCGTGACTGAATGTACATTACATTATTCTGCACCATTTTTCAGCCTTGTGCGTTATATGAGTTTTCAGAATGATGTAACCACTACCCCCAAGAGGGTTAAGATATTTCATAGTTATATCACGAAACTGCATCATGAAAATGATAAATTGGATGTAATGCACCGTTTATAGTATATAATCTTTAATATTTTGTGTGTATGTGTTTTTTTTATATTTGACATTACTACTACCCCATAATAGAGCAAAATTGATAAAGACTTGAAAAGGCTATCCACATAGTGCAAAGAGTTGGAAAATTTTTAATCTAGAGAATTGATAAAAATTTCAGAAGGCTGACACAGGAAAAAGACAAAATTTCATTTGTACAAATAACAGATACCTTAAATATTTTAACATTTTGTAAATAAGCCTAATAAACCATACATCAATGAATGCAGAGTCTTATGGACAAGCTAGATTTCGTGTTGAAATGTCAGTCAGTTAGAGACTTAAGGGAGATCAAATAGTAGCATATCTCTCCATTTCAGTGGCCATCTGTGAAGATGGTGTTCTAAAGGTCATTTGGCAAAGTGGTCTAGAAGGCAGTAAATTGGTTTGAACTCTTCAGATATCAAATAAGCGGAAAATCATAACAGGATGCATTCAGTTATTTGCAATGAACTTCAGTCTAGCTCATGGACTAATATTTATTACATTTTAGTGATCATCCGTGGCAGAGAAACATGTTGCCAACAGAATAGGGCAGTTCCATAGTTAGTTTGGAAATTATCCAAGCAGGCTAATCTGTAGACCTGTTTATTAGTTGCTTGTGCAGTCCTTCAGATAATGAATAATGCCTAATTAAGGCAAAGACTCGAAATTGTAACATAAATTTTGGCCCAGTAAACAACAGATAGGCATTAAATTCTGTGTCCTATGTACATAGTCAATAAAAACATTACCTAATGATAATGCTTATATTGTCTTAGCAATTAGTTTTATTACAAAACAGATACCTACTGGTGTGTTGTCAGTAATGTCGGTATGGAGATGCCCAATGAACTCACTTGAACAATGACTGGAGTGGACATGTGGTTTCTCAATAAGGTTTCAGTTATTTGGTGTGTAAACAGAAGCTGTTATATTCTGTATAGATATCACATAGAAACAAACGTGTGGTGTTGAAATAAAGATGAGGAATGAGACCCAGCAACCAAACAAGAAAGTTTATGGATGGAATATTTGATACACTCGTGAACTGGAGGGCTTCTTTAGCACCTTTATTGTAAAATGGAAAGTTGTCATAAATCTCATGAGACACTTGCATAACGCTGGTTGCTACAAGACCAACACATTCATTACTATAGAAAGAAACTGTACTATCAGTAATAGACCTCGAAAATCAAATATATGGATTAGCATTTGATTCGTCATTACTAAAGTATAATGAAGAAATGAGAATCTGCTCTGGTGCTGTAAAATTGTGGTGGACCTGCATTCTCTTCACACCATGGCAGCTATAGGAGGCACAGTAAAAATGTTACTCGGTAAATCTTCATCTTCATGTAAAATGTGAAGTGACCAAAGTAAAACTTAACCATCCCTTATCCTTCCTAGTTAGAGATAATCAGCTTAATTTTTCAATAATTGTGATGATTAGAACTCCTCCTCCACCTCCATGGACTCTCCACAAGTGACAAACTTATCAGTTTGTACTATAAAAAAAATAGTGTATTCATGAACATGAACAACAAACAATACAGCATACACAGTAATGGGAAGCTTTGCTTAATGCCATTTAGCCTGAGGATTTTACACCAACATCAGATGCATGATTTACCACCATGTCATCTAAAAACAAATTAGTTCACTTTACCTAATAATATGTATTTGTTTACAGAAATGAGCTGCGTGCGTGTAATGAGATTGCACGCACTAACAATGAGATTGTTAGAAATATGCCTCCACAGATATTTGATTTCCATTGATTACGAGTGCCATAGAAGTCTCATAATACTGCTCTAAAAAGGTGCTTGTGCAACAAACTGAATTTTTCCCGTGAATGAGATGAAGTTGGTGCAAGAGTTGAAGCTTTCTGGATCCTTGCTCATGTGGCCATTAGGTGGGATTTGCTAGTCACAAAATATGTTCATTTGATTAAAACTTTAAGTAACTGTCTTAAATATACTGATTTAGTAAATTTCTCCTCATTGCATACAGTGCATTTGGAGTATCTTTGGTTTACTGTGAGAAAATTGTTTGTGAACTCTCATGGACTTGTTCATAGCCATTCATAGCCACTCCAGATATCGTGCAAGTCTCTTGCATGTTCACTTTCTTTGTACAGCTAGTATTTCATGGAGGCAGTACACAACCACACCCTGTATGGCATTCAGATCTCGCAGTAACCCTAAAATATGTGAAGCTTGATGCACTTTGGAAGGATAGCAGTTGTCTTGGACAAGTGGGGTAAGGTTCTTTCATCTGTCCAGTAAATTTCAGCTTAGAAGATTTTTGTGGACATCTCAGCTTGATAGTGTCAGTTATACTTGCCATGTAAACAAACGTACTTTGTTATATTAGAGGAATTTCAACCTTATATCAGAAACAATTGCATCATTTCTTCTCAAAAAGTTCTTCATGTATGTATGACTGACATCATCTTATATAACCATCATGGAAATGGAATCATGAAAATATGCATTCTTTATGTAAACAAGATGTGTAAATCAGTTCAGAATTTCAGTTTTCCTGGAACACCAATCCTCTTGAGTTGCTAAGCCCTTGTATATAGTACTGTGTGTACAGTCTTTAGGTATCTCCAGCAACACTTATTGGACAGTTTTAGAAGGCTGCAGAGATCAAGGGATCCCTAGTATTTGGACAGAGAATGTTAGTTTGTAGCTTTATTGACAGGCAGGTGAATTCATCTTTTGAATGATGATGGCCAGAAGATTTTGAGCCTAAGGCAAAAAGAACCTCTATTAAATTGTTCTCGACCAAAAGAACTTGGCCTGAAAGTGAACCTTTCAAGACCCAAATAGAGGGAAGGCATGCACTGGTTTTCATTGAGAGCAAAAACATTGCCATATTGCATGAGAAACCTGCCTGTTTGGAGGATGGCACTGTAAATTTTACATTGAGTCAAATCTTGAGTTGTCTTTATCATACCACTTCTTGTTTTTGGTCATAACACTTGCTTGGCAGATTTTCTGAGTACTGTGATATCAGTTGGATGTTCACCCAAAGCTACCTTCAAAGCATTGAAAGCAGCTTTCTCCTAGACCTCTACAGTTATGTGACATAACCTCTTGTGATGTTTAAGAACTTTGTCACTCCCTGTCTCTCTTGCCTTGAGGTTTTGCCTGGAAACTAGGATGGACTCTTGGTGCCCTATTGACCTTCGTATTTGTGAGATGGTCTTTAACTTGAATGATACACTGATCCAGTTATTCTTGAGTTATGCCTTGGACAAAGTTATGACCACTAAAAAGTGACCATCATTTTGAAATAGCCTTAGGAAGAATGGTGAGCTGAATTCCTCACACATTTGCTTGAAAGCTACCCAGTCGTCTTCATCGAAGGTAGATAGGCAAACCGCTACCATTATCAGTACCCTACACTCAAACTGAATCCGGCCCTGGAAGCAAAATTGTATGTTCCTTTGCTGTATGTTATTAGCACGTTTTCACCTACCCTGGTGATGCCAGGTAACCGACAATTAATCAGTCAACTACCATTGAGAAGATATGATGCTTTCAAGATCTGGTTTTCTCTCTCAGGTTCTTCTAATATGTGCAGTCGACCTCATGTACATACTCTTTAGTCTGACACATCTTTATTTCTTAATGTGAAAAACACAGTTACAGTGGATTCTTATTTTTGTTTTTGTGTGCAGAAACTAAGAAAACTGCCATGCCTTGTATATTCACTGTGCATTGTACAGACAGGTGGATTAAGGAAATGCTTGTGTTAAACAGTGTTCAGCCAGTAATACTCGTACATATTGATCTCAACTCCATAGCAGCAGAATTTATGAGCATGTTCTTTAGGCAATGTTCTTGTTCTCAAGTAATTGTTCATTAATTAATAGTGTTCTTACTCAGAAATAGTTACTCATTTATTAATGCCTGAATTGTGTGTGTGTGTAATTCTGTTCAGTGAAAAGTGTCCAGCAGTAAGAAAGATTCTCTTGAACTATCTTTTTCATTGAGACTTTATTTGCAGTAGTGTCATCATTGGGATAATAAGTGTGAGACAGTTTGGATTTTAAAAAAAAACTTCATTTAAGGTTCTGTTTTTTGGTTTTTATTATTGTGGGACAACATTTCCATCAAGTTATCAGTAGTCATGTTGGTATTTGGAATTTTATAGTTGCCAAGTTCTAGATATTTTATTTTTTCTATAAGTTCCTCATGTTCTTGATCTTGAAGAGAATTGAAATTCCATGGCTTGACTGAAGTTGGGCAGAAGTGTCCATATGGGGAATAAGGAGCACCCACCAAAAATACTGTTGTTGTGGGGCTGGTCTTTACTGTCATCACAAGGTCATGCAGGCCTTGATCTGATAGTGCCCAGGCATTAAGACATTTTGCTGTGTAGAAGAAATTCAAGAATACCGGGTTACCATTGTCATCTTTAGTCATGCTGTAATAGAAAACAAAGTCTGTTGGCTGTGTAGTTATGGGAATGAAATTCTGTCTGCAGGGACTTCCAGTCAGCAGTGTAGCTGTCAATATGCGCCTTTTGAGTTCACTGTTGTATTTAGGAAGGATGAGACTGTCCAGACCCTTTAGGGGAACGTTGCTGATGTTAACAAGTGGCATAGATAAAAAGTAAGCTTCTGTGCTGTAGGCGTTGGTATTAATACCCATTCCGAAATGATTAGTCCTGCTTACTTCAGGAAATAAGCATTCCCTTGTACCACTTACATGCCTGTATAGCCATTCATCATAGAAAAGGGTGTCACTTTCGTCAGGGTTGAGAGGCCATTTATTTAAAGCTTCTTGAATGAACTGGAGTGAAATTGCATAGCCCCATTCCACTTGTACCCTGGCTCTAAGAACAACACATGGGTCGTGTGCAAGGCCTGAGAAACCGGTGGCTGAGAATCCATTGATACAATAGAGTGTTGGGTCTTCTTTAAGAAGCCTAATGGTCTTGCCCATGAAAGAGAAGAAATCTGGAGAAACCTTAACATCTTCATCAAGGAATATAGCTGCTAAGCTGTTGGGAAATTTGCGATATACAAAGTCGTACACTTTTCTGTAGTAAAGGAATAGTCTGCTGTTACCCTCGCCTTCATTCAAAATAGTGGTGAAATTGACATTCAAGAGGCAAAGTAGTTGCTTTGTGGCTTCTGTTGTATCTCCTAATATTGCCAGTATGTTTCGAGAGTGGACCCCTGGTGCTCTTAAAATGTTTGTCAGGGTGTAATACAAATACTGATGTCGATTTCCAGCAGTTATGATGATGGGAATGCCAGCCAAGTCTTTCATTGTTGCCTCATCGAGTGGAGGAGAGGATGGAAATGGAAGCTGTGTTGGGTTTTCTTCACTACAAAGGTCTGCCATGCCACCTTGCTGCTCGCAGAAGTTCTGTCGCACATATGAAAGCAGACTGTCTTGTTCTTTGCTAATATTCACCCAAGTGTTCAGATGAAGAGCTGTGTGAAGGTGATTACTGCCTCTTCCATTGAGAATCACAGTTTCTGATATGGTTTTGCCCCCTTTGATGAAGACCCAGTTCCATTGAGTATACATTGTAACATGGAGGGCAAACGCAGATCCCAGATTGGCTAAAATATTTGCCGTTTGACGCAGTCCCGAGGTGCCGTCA
Organism: Macrobrachium rosenbergii; assembly: GCF_040412425.1. Lineage (NCBI taxonomy): Eukaryota > Metazoa > Arthropoda > Malacostraca > Decapoda > Palaemonidae > Macrobrachium > Macrobrachium rosenbergii. The sequence goes on from NC_089796.1 coordinate 48,428,829, forward strand.
CCAGATACCGTAAGAACCACGAGCCTCCCGGTTTGAATGCGCTGTATGTGCCATTGTAGATCAGCCCAGTGTGCCCAGTATTCTCCAAGGGGGAAAACCTGTATGGGAATTTGAGATCATTGCTAAGATCTGTCATGGTTTAGTGTATTTCCGAATATAAATAATTATATTCTAAACGCTTCCTACATGAAGAAGTCAAATAATGTAGACCATGACCTCTGAAATTTGGTTGGGAAAACGTTACTTCTTGCTAAGGAGATTTGAAATGTAGTGCTCATTAGAATGACCTCTGTATGGTAACGGTTGATCTTAATGCTATGTGTTTGTGACCTAGCTTGCTTCTGAGTCAAAGAAGAATGGCGGCATCCTGGCTTTGCAGGAGTGGTCTACGATTTGAAAGCGCCTGTCTTTGTCAGTTGTCACGGTGTATTTTCGACGTCGGACCCTTCGAACGAAGACTCCATCAGCTGGAAAAACTTTCTAAATATTGGTTATTTATTCAAGACAACAGGAACATTGCACTGCCCCACTGACGAAAAATTTTCTTTGTCAAACTGTTGAATGGTCTTCGTGGTACTTGTAATGCATGGTGGTGCCCCAAAGACCTAATGACTTTCCATGCTTTTCCCTTTTTTCTCTTTTTGACCTAACTGCTATGTATACAGTAATATACATATACATTATATATATATATATCTATATATATATATATATATATATATATATATATATATATATATATATATATATATATATATCTATATATATATCATACATATATATATACTGTGTGTATATATATATATATATATATATATATATATATATATATATATATACTCTTTGTTGATTTATTATATTTATTTTCTCACTTATTTAACGCATGAGTAGTAAAATATTGTGTAGGATGCCTTTTTGGTTGTTCCATGTGAATAATTGGGCATTTTGAATAATAAAAATAATAATAATGTGCTTTGGGCCTTGCAGAAAGTATAGTCATTATCGTAGCTTTCAATAGTGTTGCTGGAAATCAATATCGGTCTGGAGAAGTCGGTGTCAGACGTCTGGTTCAGAGGCTTACTTACCCAGTATATCTATTCTGCTTATGTCAAGGTTGATGACTAAAATATAATCTCCCTTCCATATTGACTTTAAATAACATTTGATCATGTGTTAATTCTAAAAGCGAAAACTTACGATGTCATTCTTTTTGAAGAACGTCAAACAATTTCATGACAGTCCTAAAAAATATTATTGAATCGTTTTTACTCATAGTTGAAGTTGGCAATCTGTATTTATTAGTGGAATTATGTGTAAAGTACGTATATTTCCCCTTTTTCTCTCCCATCCCCTTTTACCGCGAGAATTAAATTCATTCAGCATGATGTCTACGGTACCTTGTGTAGTATAATTTCTGCATTCCGTTGGTTGATGACGTACAGAACGACCCCCTTGTCTGTTGTGAACATGTCAGAGGATGGCGTGTCATTCCTCAGCCGCAAGGGAACCACTGCTTCTCTTGCGCCTCCCAAATACCCAGAACAGAACTGTTGGGAATCGATGACGTTCA
>NC_089796.1:48435398-48527898 GCF_040412425.1 Macrobrachium rosenbergii
TTTTCCAGCCCATCCTCCCCTTCAGGTGGATCGGAGGTTTTCCAGCCCATCCTCCCCTTCAGGTGGATCGGACTCTGCTGTGTGAATCTGAAGCTTTGACTATATTTTGTGCACCTTTTGACTCGCATCTTACTTTTATAAAACTTTTAAGAAAGTGGCAGCAAATTCTACACGAAAGTTAGGTATTATACATAAAACCTCATATATTTATAACAATTATAAAATCAGTGCAACCTGTTTTAGGTCATTAGTCCTTCCTTTACTAGAATATTGTTCTTCATTGTGGATGTCCGCTTCTGCCAGAGATTTGTCTCCTTTAGAGTAGTTCGTGGTGGTAGGTTTCTGTTTTCCGAACATTAGCAGTTATGATTTGGACCATGGATAGATGGTCTCTTTGTCACATTTTCATAGGTTGTACTTTATCAGAACTTTTGCCACCTTAATTGATCCATGATCCCCTTTCCCAGCGGAGAGCGACCAGATTTGCTGAAGAGCAGCACCAATATTCAGTATGTGCCACACTGGAAAACGTCTCGGTTCAGTTGGTCTTTTATTCCTCACAACTTTGGACTGTGGAACAGCCCCCCCTGAGGATGATGTGCAGTTAGAACCTCAAAGGTTTAAGCAAAGATGCAGTGCAGTACCACCCTAAAACAAATCACCCGTGTATTTTAAAAAATTATTTATCTTTTTATTTATTTGCTGATTTATCTTTATTTCCATTTATAATAAGTGTTCTCTCTTTTCTGGTTTTCCTGTTATTTCCAGTAACGTCTTTCACATGAACACCATGTTTTCCGGACGCTTTGATTTCAGGTCGTTGGCCCCTCTGTGCCTGTTTCATTTGAATAGAGGTTTATCCTCTGAATAATAATAATAATAACAATAATAATAACAACAAAACAACAACAACAATAATAATAATAATAATAATAATAATAATCATAAAAGACAACTTTCAAGGGAAATGTTGACAGTTCTTGAAGTATTCAGTGGTTGAAGGTCCTTCCTTTGAGGTGTTATAAATTTAGTTCATTGAAGCGCTGTCGACTTCAGACTTAATCTGGAAGCGTCAAGCGTGCTTTTCCGAACCGACTTAGGTTTGAAAGAAATAATCGTGTATTACTCACATAGAGAGTTCTGGATAGTTTGAAGGTGTACAGGAACACGAGTTTCCTCCCTGCACTTGTCGAGGAAGAGATTGCTACGGCTTCATGATGACCATTTCCTCTGAACAGAAGTAGGATTTTTATCCTTCTCAGCTTTTATGTTCATTCATTATTGATTTAAATAAAGGTAGTAACAGTCCTTGTGAAAAGGCCTTCCGTAATTGGGTTTTGGTTGGAATTCCTTTCCTTCACCTCTTTTGCACTTTTTCTTCCCAGAAATTTTGTTTGTTTCTCCTCCTCCTCCTCCTCCTCCTCCTCCTCCTCCTCCTCCTCCTCCTCCTCCTCCTCCTCCTCCTCCTCCTCCTCCTCCTCTGTAACACTTCTGAATAATAATGTACCCTGATCACCAACCCATCAGCCTCCGTTTCTACATGATCAAACCATCTCATACTCTGGTACAACGATCCAACCTTCACATCTCTTCACCTTTTACCATCTCCAAGCTTCTCAATTCTCGCCCGTTTAATCCCAACACAAGCAGTTCATTTCAACAATCGGTTTTCTTCCACCATCCATATTGTTAACTGCTCCGTCTTTTTGGTTTCCATTTACCTTTATAAACCTACTCTTGCTCACTTTTAATCCCGACCTTCTCATCTTGCAAACACTTTCACACTCGTTCTCCGATTTTGGAGTCTCAACGTCTTAATTCAGTCCTCGTATCTGTGAACATAAGCCATTCCACTCTGTGCTCACAACCCATCTTCTGCCATAACTTTCCATCGACACCTCCTGTCCTTTCTCTACCTTCTTGCATCACTCAAGCCTTAAAGATATAGACGGCGATGGAGACATATCACACCCTTGTCTTAGCCCGATTTTTGCAGAAAACTAGTCACTTTTCCATCAACAATCATGTAGTTCATGGTTTGCACCCAGTCAAGTGCAGCATCCTCATCTCTGAAGATTGCACGAGAACTGAAATGCGTTTCGCATCTATTGCCACCACGCCTCCTTCTCAAGGGAAAGGGTGTCTTCATGTGTTTATACACACACACACGTATATATTATATATATGTGTGTATACACATCTGTATCTGTTTATCTGTCTATATATAAATATATATATATATATATATATATATATATATATATATATATATATATATATATATATATATATATATATATATATATATATATATATATATATATATATATATATATATATATAGATATTTATTTATTTTTTATTTGTAATTTTTATGTATTTTAAGGGTTTCGGATATATGATTAAAACAAGCGTGTATGGATTTTTTCCTAATTTCAATAATGTCTTGTTATAAATGGGCAATTTATTTTTAATTGCTGAAGGATTTTCATAAAGGACATTGTTCCAGTCGATATTTTTTAATATATGATTGCCAAGCACATGTAAGATGAAGAAAATATGCATGGGGTAATTATATGTATTATTGATTGTGAGTGGTGTCATGTACAATTAACTCGCACTTAGATAAAAAAAAAAATTTTAGTATCTGTAATCTTACTGTATGTATATTCGTGGACATTTAGTGTGCAAAATGCATTTCCTGGTGTGCACAGCTTCTTTGTCAGTTTTTTTATGGAATCCGCTTCATAATCGTCAGATCCTGTTCATAGACTTTTTTTTTTTTTTTGAGTTCCTGTCCAGTAAGGTCTTCTGAAATACTTAGAGAAGGGTTTTGAATAAATCCATCTGGCAAGGTCTTCCCATTAATTATGCAGAAAGAATCACTTGTACTAATTCTGTTCACAGCTTTTTATTGTATTTCGTCACCGTGCTTTTTGAAGTGAAACATGGAATGAATGATGCAATATAGAAATTGCTTTACCACTTGACTGTCACAAATTTCTGTAAAACTTCCTCTGTAGTAGTGTTGGAGTTTCTTATGTCCATTTTGTGTATGGTAGTCTTCTGCATCTTGGAGAATTCCTTATCTGTAATGGTGTCCACATCCCAGAGAGGAATGTGAAAAGGTTTAAGATATGAATAGCTGGAGTAAGGAGCACCCACCAGATACAAAGAGGCTCCTTTGGCAAAGCGGACGATGGTGACTCCTTCATGATGGCCTTGTTCTGATGACGCCCAAAGACCCAAGCAGTTGTTTGGATGGAAATACTGGTAATTATCTGGTGTCTTCCCATCAGCAGAGCGATCAAGTCTGTAATAAAACACGTAACTGGAATTGAGAGGTTCCTTTGGAAAAAAGTCACCATCACAGGGGTTTTTCACGATTGGTGTGGCACCGCGGATTTCCATTGACAAGTCAGAACGCCACTGGTTTATTTCGAGCTTATTCACATTTTGCAGGCGGATAGGTGCCCTTTGCACCAAGTTGCTGTTGAAGTTATGGCGTTCCATCAGATCTGTTACTGTGTTAATGCCCATGCCATAGTGCCGAGTTCGACTCTGCTCTGGAAATAGACACTCCCTGTCCCGTCTAATGTTCAAGTAGATGTGATAGTCATATAGAAGAGTGTTAGTTTCATTCAGTTTCCACTTGGACAGAATCTCGTGTATGAATTCCATGGTAATTGCATAGCCCCACTCAACCTGAACAGATCCACGCCGTATCATTGTTTCATCTGTGAACCTGTGAGTCCCAGTTGATGCAGAAAATCCATTGGAGCAGTACAGGGTCGGGTCATTGTAGAGCAGTCCCAGTGTTTGACTCATGTAGGAAAAGAAGTCTTTGGAAACTTCGACGTCTTCATCGAGGAAAATGGCTGCAGGTGCATGCGCGAATTTTTGACTCACTAGTAGGAAGACCCAGCGATAGTAGTTGAAGAGATGCAAGTTTCTGTTGCCTTTTAGAGGAAGAGAAACGTATTTCAAAGACAGTAAATCCAAGAGTCTTAATGTTAAATGGGGTTTGTTGCCAACCACTACGAGAATGTTGCTTTTATTAGAGCCGTGGGCTGCTAATAAACTGGTTATTGTATAATAAAGATATTGTTGTCTGTTTCCTGCTGTGATGATAACAGGCACTTTGGACAGCATGTCCATTGCAGTGTTATCTAAGTGAGGAGCTTCTGGAATAGGTAAGAGGGAAGGGTTATATTCATCGCATAATTCCCCCATTCCTCCTACTGCCTCACAGTAAGACCAGCGGGAATTTTCCAGTGTGCTGTCGATGGCAGGGTTTGATAACGCTTGAAGAGAAAGCTGTGTATGCAGATGCGCATCTCCCTGACCGTGCAGGACTCCCACTTCAGAGATCGTGCGCCCACCCTTGATGAACACCCATGACCAGTGTGCTCCTGGAGTGAGGTGTTCAGCTAACAAAGACCCCATCCCTTGCAGGGTCTCGGTTGCATTTCGAATACCTGAAGCGCCAGTGATAGCTAGGCTCAGTATGACTAGGTGGCCAGGGGTTACCCTTTGAAGGTGCCATTGGAGATCTGCCCAGTGTGCCCAGTAAAGCCAGAGGGGAAAAACCTGTAGGTGTTTGGGTCCAGCGTTAATCTAGATATCAAAATAAATACAATTTGATGGAGCACCTTGCCTGTGAATGTAGATTCAGTTAGAAGTAAATTTAGAATTAAATGTGTCCAAATTTTATACCTCATCTCTCAGAGACTGGTTATTAAAACTTAAGGTTGCCAACTAAATGTGAATGTTTTTTCAAGGTCTCCGTTTGAATTTCATTCTGATATTATTAAAAGTACCTCTTTGCCCGTCAGTAATCCTTAGTCATTCAGAATAACTGTAACTTTCCATATTTGTAACTTTTTACCTTTTTGAATATACAGTTTCCTAATCTGGGATGGAATATGGACATTATGATTCCTTTATTGTATCTCTCACTGGTAGATAATGTTCCCTCTGGTAGTGTCCATTGGCGTTGGATGAGCTGAGGTTCATTTTGGCATTTCTCTTCCTTATGTCGTAACACCACCTTATCTCGATTCTGGTGACCATGCCGTGCTTGTAGGTGTTGGTGGCAGCGGCCAACAGTCAGAGCCCACTCTTTGATTCCGGAGTGAGACTGGATCCACAATCTGAAAATACCGATATGTCATTGATCAGTGTCATTGTTGTTGTTGTTATTATCGTAGCCATAATCATTATGCATTCTTTCTCTTGCTCGAACGATTTATTCAGCCTTTTCTGCAATCATGATCTGCTTTGTGTTTTAAGCGATACGCTTTTTCGGGTCCCAGCTTTGCTGCACCCCCCAGCCCCAAGATCAGTCCAGGGCAAGGGGAAGTGATTGATTGGCCCTTATTTCTGGAAGTATCCTGCGCTGTTGCTGACCCCAGTCAGAACAAGTTTGGAACAGTATACTGTACAAGCTATTGACCTCATCTGAACGAGATGTTAAGACCCAGAAAATTATATTCTCGTAGAGGATTTTTCCACTCGGTATTGAGGTTTCGAAATGCCTTCTTTTTCTCGAATATTCTTACACACACACACACACACACACACACACACACACACACACACACACACACATCAGAACCATTTGAGTGGAAAAATTCTCTACGAGAATAAGCAGAGACATGAGAGTACAATAAAATTGCTGATCCAAAGAAGCCCGGCCGTGGGGGACACCAGCGCCGGTCATGAATGAGGCGTCAGGCTATCGAACGAGCACCCAGATAGAAATACGACTTGTGCCTTAGGCTACGGGTCAATTTCGCCTTGTCGTACTGGAAGAAACAGGAAACGCCAGACACTCCAATGTCCCCAAAAGATTCATGGCAGGCATCCGTGGACTAATAGGTGGAATAAAATAGACTACATATGACGAAGCTGACAAATCTAATCTTAAAGAAAAGTGAGTGATCATCTTTTTCTTGAAAGTGCATCAAAACTAAATAAGAATCCAATAGACAGTGTGAAGAGCAACTACAATAGAAAAGTTAAACTATTACAAGCAAATGAAAACCTAGTATAAAAAGTTAAGTGACCTTTCCATTGTTACCAGGTAAATAGAGAACAATAAAACCTCAAAGAAAATGTTCCCGCTAGGCCAGTTGTTGTTTTGCTTGGTTCCGCATCGTAAAATATAGCAAAATAGCCTACCTGGTGGATATTCTTAACCCGTTGGTTGGTACCATCTCTGATGCTAATATAAAGAACTCTGTCGATTTGATAAATGAATGAAATAGAACTAATGTACAGATTACTTACTAGTGAATCCTGGCTTGTGAGTCTTATCGAAACATTACAGAGCAGACAACTGGATATACCATATTCCAAGAGCACTCCACGAGAACTGAATACAATATGAGTGAAAGAGTGCAAACACAAATCCAACGGGAAATTTTACTTCGAAAAATGTGATCTGGCAATGCGTTAAGTAATTTGTATATGGGATTTTTCGAAAGTAAAATATTAAACAAAATCATTCCCAGCTATGGAGTTTGGTTCAGGGTTATTACAATAGCCTCTATGTGTTTGGTCAGGAAACGAAACTAAATAATTTCGTTAGTTGTTAAAATAAATGAGTAGCACCAGTAAAATTCAATATGGAAACGGAAAATGATGAATTGTCTGTTAGACAGAACTGGCTTTTAACTACAGTGTGTTCAGGAATTCCTGCCAACATTTCTACTTTTGTCAGTTTTTGCTCTGGTCAGAAAAACAAAGTGAAGAATCGGTGTTCACATCCACGTTTTAAAGAGTACGTATATGTAGCCCTGAATACAATGATAATGAGATAAAAATAGATGTGGACCATGCATACAAGCAGTAAAAGACGGTTTACAACAACAGGGAGTTGAAACATGAAAAAACCTGCTTGTGTGCCTTGTAATAATATGGTAATAATGATTTCACAGATATTCCCCTTCTGCTTAAGAAGTTCGGCTGTAATGTAGCGTGTGATAACTTTCATAGTGGTCAAACGGAAAAACTTTGGTAGAAGAATATAACGGCACAAAAGATGTGCGAGATGAACACACGTGAACAGTGGAGTTTTCGTACTTGTTCGTGAAAACAGTGAGACAGTCAGTTGGGAGGGCAGAAACGATAGTCAGTTCCAGCGATGCACTGGCAAGAAATATCATTGAACCAAGTTTTACAAAGAGACAGCTTTCGAAAGCATATGAATATTGGTCGAGGCTTCAAGAAGGCTATTTTAAGGATATGAATATCAGTCAAGGCTTGTTGTATAGACTTGACTTATTCATTTCAGAATAAAAATGTAGAATGTAAAAATGTTAAGGAAGGCAGTTCACATGGAGGGGAAAAGGAGAGCGGCCACTCGCATGCAGACATACATTTGTCAGTGGAGTGCTGATTGACCCCCCCCCCCTACACTCACACACACACAAGTGAGTGTGTACGGGCACGGCTCCCCCTACTCACCTGTCGTCACATGCGAATGTTTGCTCTCCAACCACCTTTGATTTATTTGAATTTGTACTATCCCTCCAGCCTATACAGGATATTTATTTATTGTAATTTTCTACCACTGTGTATTAGTTCTTTGAAATTGGTTTCAACTTTATCCACTGAGGATTTACACCCAGTGTTTCGTATTTCCCGTGGTCAAATTGGATCTGTGAATCATGCGAAAGTGCGATTATAATCAGCGTATGTGTGTATGTATGTATATGTATATATATATATATATATATATATATATATATATATATATATATATATATATATATATATATATATATATATATAATCTACAATCGTTTTCATCATGAAGCCGTTTCCCGCAGTAGGGGCGGTCTTATAGAAGAACAACACATCTGTCACTGTCACAGTCATACTTTGATGGCGGAATTGCAGAAGAACCCCTTTACAGTAAAATTTCCCAATATCAGTTGCTTCATCACCAACACAGAAGGATCATCAGTAGCACTTTGAACTCCCAACACATTGCGCAGTTCACCTCCTTCTTCCATGCTTCCTGGATATGAAGGTGCAACTCTTTCCTTTCTAGTATCTCTTTCAGTCCGTTATGTTTACCCCGGATTGCTCATATGAATCTACTGCTTCCATTCAGTCAGCATTTGCATCAACATTCACTGCTCCATCTTCTAGGTGTATATTTATTTAAAAATTTAACCCTTCACTTTCTCCTCTTGCCTTTTCAAAGTCGTTTAAACAACTTGCAGTTTTTCACCACTATCCCCAGTCAGCACAGTACCCTACCACTATCCCCAGTCAGCGTTGTACCGTGCCACTATCCCAGTCAGCGCTGCACCATACCACTATCCCCAGTCAGCACTGTACCATACCACTATCCCCAGTCAGTGCTGTACCATACCACTATCCCAGTCAGCGCTGCACCATACAAATATCCCCAGTCAATGCTGTACCATACCACTATCCCCAGTCAGCGCTGCACCATACCACTATCCCCAGTCAGCGCTGTGGCATACCACTATCCCCAGTCAGCGCTGTACCATACCACTATCCCCAGTCAGCCTGTATCATACCACTATCCCCAGTCAGCGCTGTGTCATAACACTATCCCCAGTCAGCACTGTACCATACCACCATCCCCAGTCAGCCTGTATCATACCACTATCCCCAGTCAGCCTGTTCCATACCGCTATCCCCAGTCAGTGCTGTGTGTTTCACTAAGTCACTATCTCCCAGCCTGTGTCATACCACTATCCCCAGTCAGCCTGTATCATACCACTATCCCCAGTCAGCCTGTATCATACCACTATCCCCAGTCCCCAGTCCACCCCCAGTCAGCCTGTACCACACCACTATCCCCAGTCAGCCAGTATCTTACCACTATCCCCAGTCAGTGCTGTGTCATACCACTATCCCCAGTCAGCATTGTACCATACCACTATCCCCAGTCAGCTCTGTACCATACCACCATCCCCAGTCAGCCTGTATCATACCACTATCCCCAGTCAGTGCTGTGTCATACCACTATTCCCCATGTCAGCCCTATCAGTCAGCTGTACCATATCCCCAGTCAGCTGTATCATACCACTCTCCCCATACCACTCCCCAGTCAGCCTGTATCAGTTGTCATACCACTCCCCAGTCCCCAGTCAGCGTACCACACCACTATCCCCAGTCAGCCTGTATCATACCACTATCCCCAGTCAGTCTGTATCATACCACTATCCCCACTATCCCTATCAGTCAGCACTGTACCATATCCCCAGTCTATCCACAGTCAGTGCTCTGTACCATCCCCAGTCAATCAGTCCTGTATCATACCACTCTCCCCAGTCAGTGCTGTCATACCACTATCCCCAGTCAGCACTGTCACTGTGTCATACCACTATCCCCAGTCAGCTCTGTACCATACCACTATCCCCAGTCCACCATCCACCCCCAGTCAGCCTGTCAGCCCTGTCATCATACCACTATCCCCAGTCAGCCTGTATCAGTCAGCCTGTATCACCACTATCCCAGTCAACCTCCCCAGTCAGCTCTGTACCATACACTATCCCCAGTCAGCCTGTACTATCCCCCAGTCAGCCTGTATCATACCACTATCCCCAGTCAGTGCTATCCCCAGTCAGCCTGTATCATACCACTATCCCCAGTCAGCCTGTATACCACTATCCCCAGTCCACTATCCCCAGTCAGCCTGTACCATACCACTATCCCCAGTCAGCCTGTATCATACCACTATCCCCAGTCAGCCATACCACTATCCCCAGTCAGCTCTGTACCATACCACTCCCCAGTCCCTGTACCAGTCAGAGCTGTCAGTCATACCACTATCCCCAGTCAGCGCTGTATCATACCACTATCCCCAGTCACCATACCACTATCCCCAGTCAGCCTGTATATCCCCAGTCAGCACTGTACCACCACTATCCCCAGTCAGCTCTGTACCATACCACTATCCCCAGTCAGCGCTGTACCATACCACTATCCCCAGTCCCACTATCCAGCCTGTCAGCTCTGTACCATACCACCCCAGTCACCACCACTATCCCCAGTCAGCGCTGTGTCATACCACTATCCCAGTCAGCTGTGTCATACCACCATCCCCAGTCAGCGCTGTGTCATACCACTATCCCCAGTCAGCTCTGTACCATACCACTATCCCCAGTCAGCGCTGTGTCATACCACTATCCCCAGTCAGCGCTGTACCATACCACTATCCCCAGTCAGCCTGTATCTTACCACTATCCCCAGTTGGCGCTGTGTCATACCACTATCCCCAGTCAGCTCTGTACCATACCACTATCCCCAGTCAGCTCTGTACCATACCACTATCCCCAGTCAGCGCTGTATCATACCACTATCCCCAGTCAGCTCTGTACCATACCACTATCCCCAGTCAGCTCTGTACCACTATCCCCAGTCAGCTCCCACAGTCAGCTCTGTACCATACCACCATCCACAGTCAGCAGCTCTGTACCATACCACTATCCCCAGTCAGCCTGTATCCCCCCCAGTCAGCGCTGTACCACTATCCCCAGCCAGCCTGTTTCATACCACTATCCCCAGTCAGCTACTCCACTAGTCAGCACATATATCCCCAGTCAGCTGTGTACCATACCACTATCCCCAGTCAGCGCTGTACCATCCACTATCCCCAGTCAGCCTGTATCATACCACTGTCCCCAGCCAGCCTGTTTCATACCACTATCCCCAGTCAGCCTGTATCATACCACTATCCCCAGTCAGCCTGTATCTTACCACTGTCCCCAGCCAGCCTGTTTCATACCACTATCCCCAGTCAGCCTGTATCATACCACTATCCCCAGTCAGCGCTGTATCATACCACCATCCACAGTCAGCCTGTATCTTACCACTGTCCCCAGCCAGCCTGTTTCATACCACTATCCCCAGTCAGCCTGTATCATACCACTATCCCCAGTCAGCTGCTGTATCATACCACCATCCACAGTCAGTCAGCTCTGTACCATACCACCATCCACAGTCAGCCTGTATCATACCACTATCCCCAGTCAGCCTGTATCTTACCACTGTCCCCAGCCAGCCTGTTTCCCCATACCACTATCCCCAGTCAGCCTGTATCATACCACTATCCCCAGTCAGCTCTGTACCATACCACCATCCACAGTCAGCCTGTATCTTACCACTGTCCCCAGCCAGCCTGTTTCATACCACTATCCCCAGTCAGCCTGTATCATACCACTATCCCCAGTCAGCGCTGTATCATACCACTATCCCCAGTCAGCGCTGTATCATACCACCATCCACAGTCAGCTCTGTACCATACCACCATCCACAGTCAGCCTGTATCATACCACTATCCCCAGTCAGCCTGTATCTTACCACTGTCCCCAGCCAGCCTGTTTCATACCACTATCCCCAGTCAGCCTGTATCATACCACTATCCCCAGTCAGCTCTGTACCATACCACCATCCACAGTCAGCTCTGTACCATACCACCATCCACAGTCAGCCTGTATCATACCACTATCCCCAGTCAGCGCTGTATCATACCACCATCCACAGTCAGCTCTGTACCATACCACCATCCACAGTCAGCCTGTATCATACCACTATCCCCAGTCAGCACTGTACCATACCACCATCCACAGTCAGCTCTGTACCATACCACCATCCACAGTCAGCCTGTATCATACCACTATTCCCAGTCAGCCTGTATCTTACCACTGTCCCCAGCCAGCCTGTTTCATACCACTATCCCCAGTCAGCCTGTACCATACCACTATCCCCAGTCAGCGCTGTACCATACCACTATCCCCAGTCAGCTTGTATCATATCACTATCCCCAGTCAGAATGTATCATACCACTATCCCCAGTCAGCCTGTATCATACCACTATCCCTAGTCAGCCTGTATCATACCACTATCCCTAGTCAGCCTGTAACATACCACTGTCCCCAGTCAGTGCTGTACCATACCACTATCCCCAGTCAGCCTACATCATACCACTATTCCCCAGTCAGCCTACATCATACCACTATTCCCCAGTCAGCCTGTATCATACCACTATTCCCCAGTCAGCCTGTATCATACCACTATCCCCAGTCAGCCTGTATCATACCACTATCCCCAGTCAGCGCTGTACCATACACTATCCCCAGTCAGTGCTGTACCATACCACTATCCCCAGTCAGCCTGTATCATACCACTATCCCAGTCAGCCTGTATCATACCACTATCCCCATTCAGCCTGTATCATACCACTATCCCCAGTCAGCCTGTATCATACCACTATCCCCAGTCAGCGCTGTACCATACACTATCCCCAGTCAGTGCTGTACCATACCACTATCCCCAGTCAGCCTGTATCATACCACTATCCCAGTCAGCATGTATCATACCACTGCCCCCAGTCAGCCTGTATCATACCACTATCCCCAGTCAGCCTGTATCATACCCTATCCCAAGTCAGCCTGTATCATACCCTATCCCCAGTCAGCCTGTATCATACCACTATGCTCAGTCAGCCTGTATCATACCCTATCCCCAGTCAGCCTGCATCATACCCTATCCCCAGTCAGCCTGTATCATACCCTATCCCCAGTCAGCCTGTATCATACCACTGCCCCCATTCAGCCTGTATCATACCCTATCCCCAGTCAGCCTGTATCATACCACTATCCCCAGTCAGCCTGTATTATATCACTATCCAAGTCAGCCTGTATCATACCCTATCCCCAGTCAGCCTGTACCATACCACTATCCCCAGTCAGCTCTGTACCATACCACTATCCCCAGTCAGCCTGTATCATACCACTGCCCCCAGTCAGCCTGTATCATACCACTGCCCCCAGTCAGCCTGTCATACCCTATCCCCAGTCAGCCTGTATCATACCACTATCCCCAGTCAGCCTTTATCATACCCCTATCCCCAGTCAGCCTGTATCATACCCTATCCCCAGTCAGCCATACCACTATCATACCACTATCCCCAGTTAGCCTGTATCATACCCTATCCCCAGTCAGCCTGTATCATACCCTATCCCCAGTCAGCCTGTATCATACCCTATCCCCAGTCAGCCTGTATCATACCACTGCCCCCAGTCAGCCTGTATCATACCCTATCCCCAGTCAGCCTGTATCATACCACTATCCCCAGTCAGCCTGTATCATACCACTATCCCCAGTCAACCTGTATCATACCACTATCCCCAGTCAGCCTGTATCATACCCTATCCCCAGTCAGCCTGTATCATACCCTATCCCCAATCAGCCTGTATCATACCACTATCCCCAGTCAGCCTGTATCATACCACTGCCCCCAGTCAGCCTGTATCATACCCTATCCCCAGTCAGCCTGTATCATACCCTATCCCCAGTCAGCCTGTATCATACCCTATCCCCAGTCAGCCTGTATCATACACTATCCCCAGTCAGCCTGTATCATACCCTATCCCCAGTCAGCCTGTATCATACCCTATCCCCAGACAGCCTGTAGCATACCACTGCCCCCAGTCAGCCTGTATCATACTCTATCCCCAGGCAGCCTGTATCATACCACTATCCCCAGTCAGCCTTTATCATACCCTATCCCCAGTCAGCCTGTATCATACCACTATCCCCAGTCAGCCTGTATCATACCACTATCCCCAGTCAGCCTGTATCATACCATATCCCCAGTCAGCCTGTATCATACCACTATCCCCAGTCAGCCTGTATTGTACCCTATTCCCAGTCAGCCTGTATCATACCCTATCCCCAGTCAGCCTGTATCATACCCTATCCCCAGTCAGCCTCTATCATACCACTATCCCCAGTCAGCCTGTATCATACCCTATCCCCAGTCAGCCTGTATCATACCACTATCCCCAGTCAGCCTGTATCATACCCTATCCCCAGTCAGCCTGTATCATACCACTATCCCAGTCACCCTGTATCATACCACTATCCCAGTCACCCTGTATCATACCACTATCCCCAGTCAGCCTGTATCATACCCTATCCCTAGTCAGCCTGTATCATACCACTATCCCAGTCAGCCTGTATCATACCACTATCCCAGTCAGCCTGTATCATACCACTATCCCCAGTCAGCCTGTATCATACCCTATCCCCAGTCACCCTGTATCATACCACTATCCCAGTCACCCTGTATCATACCACTATCCCCAGTCACCCTGTATCATACCACTATCCCCAGTCAGCCTGTATCATACCACTATCCCAGTCACCCTGTATCATACCACTATCCCCAGTCAGCCTCTATCATACCACTATCCCAGTCACCCTGTATCATACCACTATCCCCAGTCACCCTGTATCATACCACTATCCCCAGTCACCCTGTATCATACCACTATCCCCAGTCACCCTGTATCATACCACTATCCCCAGTCACCCTGTATCATACCACTATCCCCAGTCACCCTGTATCATACCACTATCCCCAGTCACCCTGTATCATACCACTATCCCCAGTCACCCTGTATCATACCACTATCCCAGTCACCCTGTATCATACCACTATCCCCAGTCAGCCAGGATCATGCCACTATCCCAGTCAGCCTGTATCATACCACTATCCCCAGTCAGCCTGTATCATACCACTATCCCAGTCACCCTGTATCATACCACCATCCCCAGTCACCCTGTATCATACCACTATCCCCAGTCACCCTGTATCTTACCACTATCCCAGTCAGCCTGTATCATTCATCTCTCCCTTGGCTGAGTCGGTTGAGCTCCAGACTGTCGCTCGATGGGCCGGAGTTCAATTCCACCGACTGGCTGATGAAGATTTAGAGGAATTTATTTCTGGTGATAGAAATTCATTTCTCGCTATAATGTGGTTCGGATTCCACAATAAGCTGTAGGTCCCGTTGCTAAGTAACCAATTGGTTCTTAGCCACGTAAAATAAGTCCAATCCTTCGGGCCAGCCCTAGGAGAGCTGTTAATCAGCTCAGTGGTCTGGTAAAACTAAGGTATACTTTACTATCCCAGTCACCCTGTATCATACCACTATCCCAGTCACCCTGTATCATACCACTATCCCAGTCACCCTGTATCATACCACTATCCCAGTCACCCTGTATCATACCACTATCCCAGTCACCCTGTATCATACCACTATCCCCAATCAGCGCTGTATCATTATACACATTGACGAATCCACACACCAAGATTCACTTTCTTATTCCGCAGCCTCGCACGCACAGCTCATTTTATTCTCTCGAATTCTTTCTTACAGAAGTCCACCAATTCTTAGGCCAGAGCCATTTTTACACCCCCTCAGAGAGAGAGAGAGAGAGAGAGAGAGAGAGAGAGAGAGAGAGAGAGAGAGAAAGCTCATGAAGCACAGTACGTGTACGTATGATACTCACTAATCAGAATGGAACAAGTCGTGCCTTTCCAAATTTTAAGAAGTTCAAAATGAATCACACTTCAGCTGCATCATCTGGGGTGGGTGTGATTTGGTTGAAATGTGGTTAGCCTCGTTTCATTTTGCTGAATTGTTTGAAAAGGAGTAAAGTCGCTTAGCATTTGCCGTCTTGATGATGTTACGATGCACCACGGTTAAACTTAGATCTCGACTTATTCGTTACTGTTGTAGATGTTAAGGTGAAGAAAGCAGCTATTCTGCTACCCGTGCCGTGTCATTGATGAGTCAGCAGTTTTCTCGCCGTGTAAAGGGGCCTGATTTGACTTCAGTTTGAAACAGTCAGATAAAAGTGTTCTTACCTTTCCTGTAATTCAGGTCGAATCGGCGACATTTGTTGAGTTGCTTTGATGGCGAGAAGGGCGATTACATAGATCAGATGGTAACTGCTTCCGCCCATGCTTCCGATGGCTGCAAAGGATTTTCGAAGGGAAAGCGAACTCGACTCGAGCACAACCGTTCCCGTACTCAGAGGTCCTATTTTGTCCGTTGCGAGTGGAACGATTATTCATTCTATTTGTATGAACGAGCGAATATGCGGTTCAGATTGAAGATGTGGCCGTCGCTCATATATGACTGGAAGTGTTCACTTGGGTCATCGTGCTGGCTCTTGCGGAGATCTTGAGATCTTTTTCTCTGGAAAAAATAAGTAAGCGTCTTGAGAATCTGTTTGCTAAATGTGAGGAGGAGGAGGAGGAGGAGGAGGAGACCAGCAGGCATAGATGTCGTTCACGTCGGGTGAGTTGTGACATGGCAGGCGTTTGTCCTGTGCACGTTATTGTTCTCGGCATCCACTAGGGACTGTCTTCATTTAAACATCACATTTATTTTCCTACAGAAGTGGTTGTATTATTTTGCAAGTATTGAATGATTGGGTCTGTGCCTGTGGAACAGTGAAAGAAGAGCTGAAAGTAAGCTCAGTGGTCTGGTTGAACTGCTTTAATACTGCTACAGCCGCCAGTATCGTTGGAGATCTTTTTCTATTTGTCTAGGTCATTTTATTCAGTAATTCCTGTAGACATGTTAGACACCAACTGGATGATTTTATTCGCTCATTATTCTGTGTTGACAGTATTACTGTTGCGTTATATTATCATCATTATTCACAAGAAACAAACTCTAGGTAATATAAGAAAAAGCTTCATGAGTAAAGAAAAGAAATGCAACAATACAAACGTACCTAGACGTCGGCAGGAGTCGAAGCAGGGAACTGGAAATGTGCTGAAATACAGAAAAAAGAAAAGGATTCAACTCAAGTCATACAAGTTGGCACTTCACGACTTGCTTCACTATTTTGTGTATGTATGTATGTATGTAACGTGGGCGTTTCCCAAAGGGCTTTGGAATTGCGTCTAGAAATAGGCTTAGTACTGTATTGAGGATTCTGGCTGTGCGATTATGTTTCCACTTTCGTAACGCGGATGAATTTTTATTCATTTTATATCTACAAAAAATAAGTGTTTTACGTTGGGCTTTGTTTTGTAGGCTAATGTGCTTGAGATCTTTTTGCATGATTTTAGCACACTAGTTAGAAAGATGAAGAAGTAGCTGTTAGCATTTTGTTAGAATTACAGATATTGAGTATTGCTCTCTCTCTCTCTCTCTCTCTCTCTCTCTCTCTCTCTCTCTCTCTCTCTCTCTCTCTCTCTCTCTCTCTCCATGTAATACACATACGGAGGGGTTACCGTACCGGTTTATACACTGAAAGAATGATTGCATTGCACAGGGAACTCACTTCTCTTGAAAATATGGCGAAAGTACAGAACAATATGAAACAGAATCACTGGAAGGCAAGACAATACTGGGTATGCCTCTGCATGAGCAACGTCGGCAGTGGTGGGCATTTTCTTCGTGTTTTCCTCCAGTGCTTCCTAAAACAGCTTCTATAGCTTTGTCATGAGGAAAGGATACCGCTAATGCAAAGTTGAATGTCCCTCTGCTGTTGATGGTTTGTATCTGTTCGAGCAACGATTGCAGCTACTCATGACGTAGCATTCTTGTGCGCGCCTGCGCATTACCTCCCCACCCGACGAACAGACGTTTGTATATCAGCTACTTTTCATAACAGGGGATGACTTCAAAAGGCAAGTGAACAATCACTGCCACTACCTGCTGCTTCTTGGATAGACCCCTGTGCAGAAAACTTCCACAACATCAGCTGCTTCCTATTCCTGCATAGAGAGAGTGCTCCCCATCACTGCATCTGAGCCACGTACAGTAGACTGCGCCTTTCACCTCACCTCTGTGACTGTCCCGCATCCACTCTCTCCTCACTTCCTCGATTCCGTAGTGCTGGGGCGGGCCCCCTTTTCTCAGGCAGCACTTCTCAATCATCTTTCTAGCAGCCCTAGGCTATGTCCCTCCTCCTCCTTCCTCTAAGCCAACGCTTTGGAATTCTACACTTTTCACCAACTGATCATCCTCTCTTTTCGTCAAATGACCCATTTCAGAATCAACTTACCTGTACGTACACACACACACACACACACACACACACACACACACACACACACACACATATATATATATATATATATATATATATATATATATATATATATATATATATATATATATATATATATATATATATATACACATATATGTATGTATATATATTATATACATATATATGTGTGTGTAAAATTTATGTTTGTATATGTGTGTGTATTAGTCATGTCCTTCGCACAACCCCTGGGAGAATAGTACATGATAGGGTCAACTTGACTTTTGTGGCCATCAGAAGAGTTTGAAAACCCACAATAGCTTGGATAAGAATTGTGGGAAGGGAGGCTGGAGATGAGTTAGTATTTGTGGGACATGAAGCACTGAAAGCAGACATGTATGGTAGAATATTGCTGAGGCCTTTTGCATTACAACAGCGTTGGAATCTTATATATATATATATATATATATATATATATATATATATATATATATATATATATATATATATATATACATACATACATACATACATACATACATACATACATACACGTGCGTGTACATATAGGTGTGTGTGTATCACCTGTTAATGTATTAAGATTGGCAGTCCTTCATACGGTTGTCATTTTGGAATACCCACCAAACCACATACATGGGTTATATCCTAGTAGAAATTGAATGGTTGTGTCGCTATGTTATCATTTGGACTTGCGGCTCCTTAGACACGTTGGTACATTTGACAAATCTCCGTCAGTATAAACTGACCGACCGTATACCTTCACAAGTTGGTTTTCATATTGCCATCAAAATTTTCATGTAAGAAACTTGTTTCAGTTAAGTTACGTTCCAATTGTTTTGTAACGGGCTAGCTTATCATGAATAAATGAAGGTTTGGTCCCAATATGCAACTTGATAGACGATCAGGTCCTCACTTGAAAACGATCAAGTGACGACATTGTACCTAAAAATGGGTATATATATATATATATATATATATATATATATATATATATATATATATATATATATATATATATATATATATATATAGAAATTCATGTTTGAGGCGTAACAGAAAATCTGCTAGTTGTTTGTACTTTGTGATCAGAGAGTAACGAACAAATGGATACTGCTGTGTCGTCGGACGCCATACGATCGTTGAGGTTTGAGGTTTGGCGTGGGTAATTCAAATGAGTGCCATACATCGAAGACCCTTATTGATTCCTTTCGATTATAAGAGACCAACCAGCTGAGGTCTATGACCTAAGCGAGTTCAGTTTGAAAAATTAAACATCAGTAAGGGTTTAGCGGTCGACGGGCTAAGAAGCACGTCCGAAAGAGTCATGGCGCGTGTCGCCTCCGAGTACCTTCCGACTATCATTGCTTAATTAAGTAGCGTAATATTAGCAACAGGGTCCTGTGTAACTATTAAGGAAAATACACATGTGTTAATTGTATTTTACGCGTTTTATTTGTACTGGTAGAACCTATAGATGGCCGAAAATGAGGTCGTATATATATATATATATATATATATATATATATGTGTGTGTGTGTGTGTGTGTATTTATATATATACATAAAGAGTTTGGCCTTGAGTGAAAACGGTCAGTAACGAATGTTTCCTGTTCTAAAGAGGAGTAAATTAAGAATTGCTCCGAGCAGGAGGCTGTGATGAATAAATGACAAATCGGTTTCAGCATTAAAATGGCCATGAAGATTTGTTCTTTTTATTTCAATAGAAAGGCCACATTTGCTCAGACGTTGAAATATTGGCATTTATATCTGGTTCTTACATAAAGTGTCAGTCCTGGCATTCAAATGGACATAAGATTTGTAGCCTTCCATTAAAATGATCAGAGACTCGGTCTCCGCAGTAAAACATAAAAACGAAGGTGTCGGTGGAAAACGAATAGATGGCGTTTCACGTGTCTGTCTGTCTGTCTGTCTGTCATTTCAAAGATAATGTCACAGTGTCCTCAACAATGCATTTTCCTTACATAGGGTTCGTAACAAATTTGGTATCAGGGTGGACGTCATACATAGAAGCGCATGAAAGGATGTTGTATGTACTGTATGTCTGTCCACCAGCGTGATGTACTCGTACACGCACAACTCGTTATGCAAGGAATTTGCTAAGATTATCAGGTTGAAGATGATCTCATTGTTCTTGCAAGTATATATCCTTCTTATGTAAACTCCCCATGAAACGAGGTTGCTGGGCCGTTACCGTCGTTACCGATGAACTGGGCATAAGACATTTCCCTGGGATGGGACTCTGTATTTATAGACATTTGCCAGAGCTCAAGCCACGACACGAAAACGGTTGATTATACAAGTCGTATTCATCAAGCTGTTAGATTTATTAAGTTAAATTAACTTAGTGGTAGGAGTCTTTGCGACTGGTAAGCTAAATTTGATCTATGACAGATCTCTTTTTGATCACGTGTTTATTTTCTTTACAGACATCGAGGAGGAATTTGTTAATCACCTGAAGGTTCTTGTGCCACGATTGCTTGCCCCAGAAAACTTGGTGAAGAAAGAGATTGGTGGGCAGCCTATCAAAGCTCGCGACCTCTTGAAGTTCTTCACCCTTTTCATGGAGGTTTTTAAGGACAATGACCTCCCAGAGCCAACGACGCTTGTTGAAGTAAGTGCAATTTCTTTGTCGTGTTGTACTTAGAACTGCTCCACACCAGTATTTGTGACATTTTTTAAAAAATACATCACCTGTGTTAATAGCAGATGATTAACATTTTAAGGTACTGTCATTGTTTGCCTTCTTGGCTCTTTGGATTGATTTTCTAAATATGACATTATATACTTTGGTTACCCCCTCAGTGAAGTACATGTATATGTATGTATGTATGTATGTATGTATATATATATATATATATATATATATATATATATATATATATATATATATATATATATATATATATATATATATATATATATTATATATATATATATATATATATATATATATATATATATATATATATATATATATATATTTTAATGTCTACTGGTAACAATTTATTAGTCATATATTTTAATAACAACAATGCCCTCCTAACTTCTTGATTTCTTCACACTGTGGAAATGCTGGTCACTTACTAAGCCTAGATCCAAATAAAGAAAGAAATGAAATGGCATGATTCGAACTCCCATCCGGGGTATCAGAATGAGGCAGTGTTAACTACCTGGCCATTAAGAGAAGTCTAAGTCTGTTCCCACCCTCACATCATACATAGGTATTTAATTGTGTATTGCTTTATAGGATGATATATATATAATTATATATGTGTGTGTGTGTGAGTGTGTAATCTACTGGTCACAGTTACCAGATAACTTATGTCATTTTCATAGTCACAATGGCCTCTTAACTTCTTGATTTCATCACACTTTGGAAATGCATGTCACTACTAAGCCTAGATCTAAATGAAGGAAGATATGAAGATATTCTGATGCCAGGGCAAGATTCAAACTCGCATCCTGGGTATCAGAACGAGATAACATAATTGCGTGTCCACATATAGTTGTCAAATTCATATATATTCACTAGAGCTGGAATAGACCAGCCGTCACCATCGTAGCCAAGTATTAAATCGTTTATTGCCTTTTGGGGTGAAATATGTATTTAGATTTTACTGATCACTTTTTACCAGATGCAGATAATCTCAGCATCCACAATGCCCTCTTAACTTCTCAATATCTTCACACTTTGGTAATGCTTGTCAGAAAATCTTCATTTCTTTTTTCATTTGGATCTAGGCTTAGTAGTGACATGCATTTCCAATGTCTGAAGAAACTGAGATGTTAAGAGTACATTGTGATTATTAAGATTACTCACTTGACTGTTGGAAAGTGACCAGAAGATTCTGGATATATATTTCAGCCTAAAGAACAATAAATGACTGAATACTTGGCTGTGATGGTGAAGGAGGGTCTATTCCAGCCCTAGCAAATGCACCTGAATTTGACAGATATAAGTACATATGAGTGGGAATAGTCTTAGACTTTTCTTCATGGCCAGGTGGTTAATGTTATCTCATTCTGATACCCGGGATGCGAGTTCAGATCTTGCCCAGCCATCAGAATATCCTCTTTTCTTTCTTCATTTGGATCTAGGCTTCTGGGTGTATTTCAGCCCTAGCAAATGCATCTGAATTTGACAGATATAAGTACATGTAGGAGTGGGAATAGTCTTAGACTCTTCTTCAAGGCCAGGTGGTTAACGCTATCTCATTCTGATACCCAGGATGTGAGATCAGAGCTTGCCCAGGCATCAGAATATCTTCTTTTCTTTCTTCATTTGGAATTAGGCTTCTCCTTGTAATTTTACTGATTTTTCTCATTTTTTATTATGTGTTTTTTCATAATTTTACTCTATTGCCGATGAAGAAACAATTAAATTAACAGCCCCAAAGAGACAGAGAAACGCATTCGATATCCACTAGTGTGCGCGTATATAGTTATACACACGCACACACACACACACACACACACACACACACACACACACACACACACACACACACACACACACACACGTACATCCTTTCCTTTGGTGAAGGGAGAGGGAGAGTTATAAATGGCTTAGCATGTGGCCAGCATCCAAGACAAAACTCATGACAAATGTCGCATCACTGTATAAATATATAAGATTAATATTATTATTTATATTTACCAGTTTTCTTAATAACTGATTTCCTCCTCTTTGTGTATTTCCCATTGCCTGCCTTGTTACTTCTTTGAAATAAACATATTTTTTTTAAGCTGGAATTTCAAGTCAGTGGCCTCTATGGGCTTTTGTTTTATATGAATAGGGTTCATTTGCTAAATAATAATAATAATACTGTGAATATGAACATTATATTTGAATTGAAATATAATATCAGCAGTTATAAAATATGCTCTGGTGGACTGTTATGATATGTACTGTTATCTTTAAGCTTAAGTGGAATTTATTTCTTAAGTTATGCGAGACGTTTGGAAGGAAATTGGCAAATTTTGTCTGCCTGTTTATCAAAAAAATGTCTTTGTGAGTTACAGTCCCAGCTACATCGCAGATCAGCAATCGCGCCTTTAGTTAAGCGCCGGTTTTTCTGTCGAACTTATTTCTAAATATATCGTGGAAAATTCACTAATTCACGAATTTTTTCAAAGAGCAATATTCAGTAATTACTGTATTTTCATTTTATTTTCTTGACTAAATACATTTTTTTATAATAAAATTATTTACTAATTTTCAAATATTAATGTTAATGTAAACACAGTAAAATTTCAATGAAATTCTAATCCTCTCTCTCTCTCTCTCTCTCTCTCTCTCTCTCTCTCTCTCTCTCTCTCTACATATCCTTTAATGAAAAACAGCAAAATATCAATAAATTGTAATTTCACTTACAGAATCCATTTCTACTGTATTATTATATTGTTCTATTATCATCGTAATATGTATTAAAAAAAAGATCATCCAAACATTTTTAATTGTTTTTACTGATGTAAACATAAGTACGGAGGTCCATGTTGCCATGTTTTTCCTCTCTCTAATTTACTGCACCGTACTTCATTACATGTTTAGTTGACTGTGATTATCACACATTTTAAAACAGTACGCAAGAGAATATTTTATCACTTGATGTTTCATCTCTGATCACCGTAAAAACATTTAAAATCCGAACTTCATACGTAAGCAACTCGGTTATTTTCTCCTCTCCAGCTAGAGTTTAACCATGCCCATGAAGTCTTGTCAGTTATAAACACCAGTTCTCTCTCTCTCTCTCTCTCTCTCTCTCTCTCTCTCTCTCTCTCTCTCTCTCTCTCTCTCTCTCTCTCTCTCTCTCTCTCATTATGAAATATGAAATACTGTATCATAAACTTTTATGTGCAAAGTTAAAAATAATAATTCCATTAATACATTCGTTCCTTTTAGCAACAAAAAAATTATTTTCCTAATTCATTCGGTACTAGGCTCAGTCAGCTGATTCTCAGAGCATAAACATTACAAATGTCAGGATGATCTTTTTTTTTTTATTACAAAGTACGATGATAACAGATCAATATAATAATGCAGTATAAATGGATTCTGTAAGTGAAAAAAACATTTTATCGGTATTTTGCTGTGTTTACATTTTTTTAATGTTTGGAAATTAGTAAATCATGGTAACATGTACATACACAAGAGAATATTTGATAACTGTTAATTGTATTTATAGTTTTTTTTCAATGCTTATTTAAATATTTAAGTAATGTACTTTATTTAACTCTACTTGTGAATTCCAAATGTTTCCCCTATCTGAAAAAAGAAAACAGGACAGGCTCAATATTGTATGAGAGAAAATGGATGTACTTGAATGTAGGGGACTTGAGTTTAGTTTTCACATGTGCCTGTAAGCTAGGCTATATATTTTTAAGGGTAATGTTGTGAGATGACTGGCATTATAATTAAAGGGTTTTAGAATGATAGTTTGAAGTATGTTTGGTGTTTGAACTATTAAAATAGGTAGTTATAAGCATTTTTAGAGGGGGGGTCTTGGTGTTTGAACTATTAAATAAGCTGTTATAAACATTTTGATAAAACATTTTGAACTATTAAAATAGGCAGTTATAAGGCATTGGGGGCTGGTGTTTGAATCAATAAAATAGCATTATTTTTTAGAGGGTGTTTGAACTATTAAAATAGGCAGTTATAAGCATTTTTAGAGGAGGGTCTTTGGTGTTTGAATCATTAAAATAGCCAGTTATAAACATTTTTAGAGGGGGGTCTTTGGTGTTTGAACTATTAAAATAGGCAGTTATAAGCATTTTTAGAGGAGGGCCTTTGGTGTTTGAACTACTAAAATAGCCAGTTATAAGCATTTTTAGAGGGGGTCTTTGGTGTTTGAACTATTTAAATAGGCAGTTATAAGATTTTTAGAGGAGGGGTGGTCTTTGGTGTTTGAGCTATTAAAATAGGCAGTTATAAGCATTTTTAGAGGGGGGTGTCTTTGGTGTTTGAACTATTTAAATAGGCAGTTATAAGCATTTTTAGAGGAGGGGTGGTCTTTGGTGTTTGAACTATTTAAATAGGCAGTTATAAGCATTTTTAGAGGAGGGGTGGTCTTTGGTGTTTGAACTATTTAAATAGGCAGTTATAAGCATTTTTAGAGGGGGTCTCTTTGTTTTGAGCTATTTAAATAGGCAGTTATAGTTTTTAGAGGAGGGGTGGTCTTTGGTGTTTGAACTATTTAAATAGGCAGTTATAAGCATTTTTAGAGGAGGGGTGGTCTTTGGTGTTTGAACTATTTAAATAGGCAGCTATAAGCATTTTTAGAGGGGGATACCAACTTAACAATGATTTTTGCTTTACGCAGGTGGTTGTGGTCCCTAACCCCCCTGGTTACAGGGGACATACTCTGGTTATAATTAGCATGCATAGTGACTGATTTAAAGGGCTGTGGTAATTTTACTGTGCGAAGGTAGCATAGTCAGTAGTCTTTCAATTGAAGGCTTGAATGAATAGTTGAACGAGGGACAAGCTGTCTCCTTTACGTGATTTGAACTTAACTTTTGAGTAAAAAGGCTCAGATTATTTAGTAGGATGATAAAACCTTATAAAACTTAATATAAATTTGGGTAAGTTTGTGATATGGGTGAAAAGTTGTATTGTTTGGTTGGGGAGATGTAGATATGTAAGTGTCTATTGAATTTAATAATGTTTATTAGTGTCTGATCCTTCTTTGTGGATTAAAAGAATAAGTTACTTGAGGGATAACAGCGTGATTTTCCGTGAGAGTTCTTATCGACAGGAGTAGTTGTGACCACGATGTTGAATTAAAATTTCGGCTAGGTGCAGCCACTAAGCTGGTAGGTCTGTTTAACCTTTAAAATTTTACATAGTGTGAGTTCAAACGGGTGTGAGCCAGGTTGCTTTTTATCTTTTATAAGTTTAAAAATGACCTTAGTATAAAATGATTAAGCTTTTGGGATAGTCTTTATGTAAGATAAACTTTAATGGATTACCTTGGCAAATTAGTGAATCTGATTTAGGATCTGTTAATATAGTGATTACTTTAGGTAATAGGGAGGTATTCTTTGTATTGGCTTTCTATGATGGTTTGATTAAATTAGTCACGTATCTGATTTTAATGATTTTTGGTTTTGGTTTCTGCTTATTATTTTTTTTTTCTTTTTTACTTTGCTTGAGCATAAAAGTTTAGGTTATCTTCTGATCCATAAAGACCCCAATAAGGTGGGATATGCTGGCTTGTTACAGACTTTTGCGGATGCCGGTAAATTGTTTCCTAAAGAACAAACTTTCCCTGCTATGAGTAATTTTATCCCTTATTATTCATCTCCTGTATTCAGTTTGTTCATTTCTTTGGTGTGTTGATGTTTAATACCTTATGAGTTGGGGTTGTTTTCTTTTGAATTTGGTGTTTTACTTTTCCTCTGTTGTACAAGAGCCAGTGTCTATTCTACTATGGGTGCTGGCCAGGCGTCTACTTTTAATTAGTCTTTTTGGGTTGCCTTCGTGCTGTGGCTGAAACTATTTCTTATGAAGTGAGCCTTGCTTTAATTTTACTCAGTGCAGTAAATTGTTCTTAGTACCAAACTCCATTCGATTTCGCTGAGGGTGAATCTGAATTAGTCTTTGGTTTTAATACCGAGTTGCTTTCTAATTTGAGTTTATACAGCAAGGGTGGTTCAGTCACATTTGATTTGTCATTGGTGCCTGAATTTAGGATTAGTTTGCTGGCAGTGTGATATGTTTGTAGAATTCTGGCTGTCATTGTTAAATTGCCTGTCTATTTGGTCCTTTTGTGGCTTCCTAAGGCTCAAGTAGAGGCTTCTGTGGCCGTTCTATAATTCTAGTTGGTGTACTTCTGAAGTTGGGCGGATGTGGGTTGATACGTGTGTGTCCTCTGTTTATCCATTCAGCATCAACTTCTAGGTGGTTGTAGGTTTCAGTGGGGTTATTGGGTGGTATTTTTGTAAACTTTATTTGTTTACGTCAGACAGACACTAAGGCTTTAATTGCTCACTCTTCTGTGGCCCATATGGGCTTGGTCTTTTGTGGTCTCAGTGCCTCTTGGTGGTGGGGTTTATCTAGCGCCATCTCTGTTATGTTGGCCATTCTTCTGGGCTATTCTGCTTGGCTAATGTGGCATATGAGAGCCTAGGTAGTTGTAGGCTATTAGTTGTAGGCTATTAGTTAGAAAAGGTTTGCTCAACTTTATACTGTCTATGGCTTTATGGTGATTTTTGCTAAGGGCTAGAAATATAGCAGCTCCTCCTACTGTTAATTTGGTAGGAGAAATTAGTCTTTTTCTTAGGGTGGTTTCTTGGGCTTTACTCGCTATGATTCCGCTTGGCTTGCTTTCCTTTTTAAGGGCTGCTTATTGGCTTTATACAATTTCTTCAAGTCAGCATGGAAAATATTTCAGGGCTTTGTTTTCTTGTTGCTCCGGTAAGGTTCGAGAGTATTTAGTTCTCTCGCTTCACTGACTTCCTTTGAATGTTTTAGTGTGTAAAGGTTCTGTCTCGACTTGCTAACAGCTTAGATAATTAAGTAAAATGTTGGTTTGTGGATCCAAAAATATAAATTTCATCGTAAGCAGTGTTGTGGAATAATAATAATAAATGTGAGTAGTATAGTATTTTTGTCATTGTGTCTGTTGTTAGTTTGGTGACTTCTTTGGGTCTCCTTTCTTCTGGTTGTTGTTATTTCATGGATCGAGAGTTAGTCAGGGGTAGCAGAGCCAGGTTTGAGATGACTTTAATTATTGACTGGATGTCTATAATATTCATATCTTTCGTTTGTTTTAATTTCTCTATAGTTTTGTTTTACAAGGGCGGTTATATACCTGGGGACTATAATACAGGCCGTTTTATTTATCTGGTTTTGGGATTTGTATTTTCCATGCTTTCACTGATTATTAGGCACAATGTAATTAGTATCCTACTGGGTTGGGATGGTTTAGGTTCAGTCTCTCTTATGCTCTAGTTATTTGCTGTCAGAATGAGAAATCTGCCAGGGCTGGTATATTAACAAGTGACTAAAATTATTATTTCTGCATTGGGGAGGAATCTCTAGGTAGAGGATATGTTATTTTTAGTTTTCTGTAAAAGAAAACTGTTGAGATAGCTGTTTCTGTCCGTCCGCACTTTTTCTGTCCGCCCTCAGATCTTAAAAAGTACTGAGGCTAGAGGGCTGCAAATTGGTATGTTGATCATCCACCCTCCAATCATCAAACATTACCAAATTGCAGCCCTCTAGCCTCAGTAGTTTTGATTTTATTTAAGATTAAAGTTAGTCATGATTGTGTGTTTGGCACCGCTATAAGTGCCAACAACACAGCCCGCCACTGGGCCTTGGCTGAAAGTTTCATGGACCATGGCTGAGAGTTCCATACAGCATTATAATGCTGTACAGAAAACTCGATTGCACCAAAGAAAATTTGGCACATTTTTTACTTACTTTAATAGTGTTAGGTGCTATGATTAAAAGGGCCCAAATTCCATTCTCCGCTTGATTACCTGCGGCTTTGGCTGTTCCTACCCTTTTCTGCCTTGGTTCATTCCTCTGCACTGGTTACTGCTGGAGTTTATCGTTTCTTTGGATTTAGCCCTAGATCAAGGTCTTCTTTTGCTAGGACTTTTTGTTGTCGGGTTGCTTCACTATGTTTATGGCTGGATTTGGCGGCTAATTTTGAGGTTGACCTAGAGAAAAAGATTGCTTTATCTACTTGAAGACAACTGGTTGTGATATTATTTCAAGACTCGGTTGGGCCACTTTAGCTTTCTTTCATCTACTGACTCATGCTTTATTTAAGACTCGTTTATTTATGTGTGCTGGGTCTATTATTCATAGAGTTGGCGACTATCAAGATATTCGTATGATAGGTGCTTAGTTAATTTTATGCGTGTTAGAATTGTGTGTATGAAGTTGGCTCTTTGTGGATTCCACTTTTTGGCTGGGTTTTATTCTACAGATCTGATTTTAGGGGTGGCTTTCTTTAATCCATTGAATGAAGTTTGTTTCTGATTGCTAGCTTTTGCCACTGGTCTTACTGTTTGTTATAGGTTTTGTCTGTTGTATTGTAGGCTTAGTGGTGATTATAAAATAAGTCCTATTTCGTCTGTGAGAGATTCATGTTTTAATTACTTGGTCTATATTAGAGTTGAGTATAGGAGCGGTACCGGGGGTTCCATTGTTTCTTGACTTGTTTTGCCATCTCTTACTTTAATTTGTTTAACTTTATAAAATTGCTTGCTTTGATTGGTAGATTAATTGGGAGATTTGTTGGGTGCATGTTGAATGCGATGGTAGAAAATGACAAGCTGAAGTCATGTAGGTTGTGTCCTGTTGTTGTCTTTTCTGGGTCTATGTGATGTATGCCATTGTTATCTACTATTGATGCTGGACACAAGGCCCCAGGAGAGTGGGGGGAGGGGGGCTCTGTTCATGCGCAGTTGGCAGATGGTGGTTGATCTGAATATTACGGGGACAGGGCATTAATAGGACCCTCATAAAATCTTCTGGCTAGTTTCAATCAATTCAAGAAAATAGAATCAAGACTTATTCAGTAATTGTATTGGTTTGGCTAGTAGGCTGTTTGTTAATTATCTAAACTTAAGAAGTTTAATTTTTGAGCATTACACTGTAGCTGAAAAGGAGGCAAGTTTGCCCTTGGGTATTTTAAAAAGGTTTGTACCTTTAGCTCTAGAATGAAAATGTTATGTGTTAATCTGTATATATAAAAATGGATGTATGTAAGTGTATGTATGTGCGCATGTGTATGTTCCAGCATAACTCTGAAATGCATTGAGCAATTTCAACCAAACTTGGTATACATATGACTTAATATCTGGAAAAAAAATACTGTCGGGGTAAGACATCACTGGCACCAAGGGGGGATGTGTGTGTGAAGGGGGTGACATGTAAAAATGACCGAAAACGACAGATATTAGTGTCTAATCCATAGTTTTCAAGGTGGCTGAGATAAATAGTGACACTCTTGATGCCCTTAGTGTCCAAGTTCAGCCCTCATAGGAGGCGGGGTGAGAAGGGATCAAATATAAAATGTCAAAAATGCTGGGCAGTGTCATTGAAGCAACTAGCTTAACAGGAAAGTGAGAGAGAGAGAGAGAGAGAGAGAGAGAGAGAGAGAGACTAGAGGGGGTGTTAGGGAGGAGAAAAGGGGAAAAAGAGAGTAGAGAGGGTTTTAGGGAGGAGAGAAAGTAGAGGGGGTTTTAGGGAGGAGAGAGTAGAGGGGGTGTTAGGGAGGAGGAGAGAGAGAGTAGAGGGGGTGTTAGGGAGGAGAGAGAGAGAGAGAGAGAGAGAGAGAGTAGAGGGGGTTTTAGGGAGGAGAGGGAGTGTTAGGGAGGAGAGAGAGAGAGACACAGAGTAGAGGAGGTGTTAGGGAGGAGAGAGAGAGAGAGAGAGAGAGAGAGTAGGGGGTTTTAGGGAGGAGAGAGTAGAGGGAGTGTTAGGGAGGAGAGAGAGAGTAGAGGGAGTGTTAGGGAGGAGAGAGAGAGTAGAGGGGGTCTTAGGGAGGAGTGAGAGTAGAGAGTGTGTTAGGGAGGAGAAAGCAGGAAAGAGTGAGGGAGACTGGAGAGAGAGAGAGAGAGAGAGAGAGAAAGAGGGTTTATCGGTTGTCATTCAGAGTTTTCCCGGGTAGCGCCGGGTTGGTCAGCTAGTTACACTATTAGAATGAAGAATAAAGACGGAATTTAACCTAAAAGAAAAAACAAGAGACAAACAGTAACGTCAACAATGATGAATTGCCACATAGATGTAAACACGCACACACTTTCCATAATAAGGCAGAATGACACACACTTTCCATAAAGCAGAATGACACACACTTTCCATAATAAGGCAGAATGACACACACTTTCCATAATAAGACAGAATGAGAAATCTGTGATCATAGTAAAACAGAAGATTAGTGATAACTTCGTAAGTAATGTTCTTATAAATAGCACACTGAAAGAGCCCAGTCCATAGCGCAATGTGAATGATGCAATACTTGCGTAATTCAGGGTAGGGGAACTATGAATAAAAAAAGGCAAATTTATCATATGAGTAAAACAAAAGAAACATGCCGTATAGGTAGACTCTTGTGTCATTCAGTCTCACGTGTCATGCGACCCTTAAATTTTGTCCCCAGACATGATTTCATCATATAGCTTGTATGTATCAAGTGAGTTACGTTTTCGATAACCCAACCTCTTGATAAAAAAAAAAAAAAAAAACAGGTTTATACTTACTGAGTGAATTTCATTCTCGATAGATTGTACTAGGCTAAGCTTTCAAACAAACTTACCAAACTTATGGCTTATGCAACAATTCATAACCATCTCTTATAATTAACCAGCGCTTAATATATTGCATGAGCACCACTTAACAAAGAACTGACATAAACAGTATTGAGAATGGACATAAACAACCGAATCAGAAAACAGCTGTTTTGCGGTTTGGGGGGATTTTAGTTTTGTACATGTTAGCTTGCCAGTGTATTACCGTTTTTCATTTGTTTTTATGTACAAAAATAAAAATCATAATTCCAGTAATAATCGGTTTCTCTTAGCAAGTAAAAAATGATTTTCCATATATGTTCATAGGCCACAATCAGCTGATTTTGAGAACGTCAACATTTGTATAGCCTACTTAAATGTGTATGGTGGATGGTCAGTTTTTTTATGATGATGATGATGATGATGATGTAACGTGATGATAATACAGTATAAGTGGATTCAGTAAGTATAATATCAGTTTCATTACCATTACTATCTTAAATACAGCTTTAATAGCTTATGTGACTAGCAGAAACAAATATTCTAAGTTTAACACTCAGCCCAAGCCAGTCGTTCACACACACACACACACACACACACACACACACACATTTTGTGTCTCGTGTATGATAATACAGTATGGTAACATCTGATAATAAAGTTGCTGCATCAAAATACATCAATGGTCTTAAAATCATGGTAGGTTGTGGGTAACCACAGTTAGGCTACCTACCCACCAAGTTATGTAGATTTTGTTGCAAATATTGGGAAAAGGAGTAGATAATTGCCTATTTCATAAAGTTTTCAGTTTAAAATGTGATGGTTGTTGTTTATAAACGTATTGAGTGTTTATGGTAATGTGGTATTGACAGGGTAGCGGCGGGTAAGGATATGGAGTTGCCATTTTACACCCGTAAAGTTAGTTACTTACATTTACCCAAATTTT
This sequence comes from Macrobrachium rosenbergii, assembly GCF_040412425.1. Taxonomy (NCBI): domain Eukaryota; kingdom Metazoa; phylum Arthropoda; class Malacostraca; order Decapoda; family Palaemonidae; genus Macrobrachium; species Macrobrachium rosenbergii. Next base: position 48,467,487 of record NC_089796.1, read on the forward strand.
GCTTTTATCATGTCATGTGTGTTTATCTGACAGGGCCTTGATAAATGAGAGTCAAGTGAAAAAGTTCAAGAGGTAAGGTATTTGAATTTAATAGACGGTAACCAAGAATATAAACATAAGTACAGAGGAACAAAAACATACATACATGCCATCAAAGATTCTTGTACACTTGGAATTTGGATCAGGTAATAGTTAAAGTTATTTTTAAAGTATAACTATTACTGTAATAGTACACACATCGCATTTGACTTACAAGTTTTACAAGTTTTTACAGAAATTATAAGAAGTACAAAAATTGACCAAAAGTATAAGTAAAGGCAATAATGCACCATCCATCATTGTGTCCACTTCCATAACCCATATGCTTCAAATGATAAGCAGTCCTAAACTACTTACACCACCTATAATGAAAGTATTGCATAGTAAAACTATATATATATATATACATATATATATATGTGTGTGTATACATGTATATATAAATGTATATATAAATGTATATATATAATTTATATATATAGTATATATATATATATATATATATATATATATATATATGTGTGTGTGTGTGTGTGTGTGTGTGTGTGTGTATAATATAGCCTATATGTAAATGTTTTTGGGGCAAATTTTTTCTTGTATGCATATTTCGTTGAATGCTATGGCTTTTTGATTGTTGATCAACTTCTTATTAGTTGGACAATATTTTCTGACTCTTCTCCGTTCTTCCAAATTCAGTTGATGTAGACTTAGAAAATATTATCAAACTAATATAAGAACTTGATCAAAAATCAAAAAGCCATAGAATTCAACAAAATTTGCATATTTAAATATACACACACATTCAGGCGGCAATATACAACAACAAGCAGGAGTCCAAATAAGACAACAGTCAACAAAACAGTTGCATATTTATTGTAAGAAAGCTTCGTGTTACTTAAACACATCATCGGTCTGTAAAATTTAAAAATACATATTAATTCTCTTAATTTAAAATAAAAGTCAAATTAAAAACAGCAGTTACATTCTTTAAAATTACAAAATACATAAAAGTAAAAAGAAAGCAAAGAAAATTTTCAAGACTACCTGATCAAAAGAAAGGGAAAGACGAAGTGAGACCGCAAGCTCACGCATGCCCAGAGACCACTTAGGCCAAGTGCAAAGGAGAAGACACGGAGTTTAGAAGAGGTACATTATTATTAGAAATCATGCCATTAAATGCAAGATTAATATTGATAAAAAACATTTTCCATAATTGGAACTACGAAAAAATGTCCTACTTAACGACCCTTGAGTCTTTCTTTTTAAACGTCATACACCTCTTCTAAATTCCGTGCCGTCTTCTCCTTTGCACTTGGCCTAAGTTTTCTCTGGGCATGCGTGAGCTTGCGGTCTCACTTCGTCTTTCCCTTTCTTTTGATCAGGCAGCCTTGAAAAATTTCTCTGCTTTCATTTTTACTTTTATATACTTTTGTAATTTTAAAGAATGCAACTGCTGTTTTTAATTTAGCTTTTATTTTGAATTAAGAGAATTATGTATTTTTCAATATTACAGACCGATGATGTGTTCAAGTAACACAAAACATTTCTTACAATAAATGTGCAACTGTTTTGTTGATGGTTGTCTTCTTAATATATATATATATATATATATATATATATATATATATATATATATATATATATATATATGTGTGTGTATATGTATATATATATATATATATATATATATATATATATATATGTATGTATGTATATGTATATATATATATATATATATATATATATATATATATATATATATATATATATATATATAAAATCACAACAGGAGCCACTGCTATCAGCGGGTAACGATAAAGCACATAGCATTTTCATGATTTATTGTTGCCGACGTCGGCACAATAAATCATGAAAATGCTCTGTGCTTTCCCTCGTTACCCCGTTGATATATATATATATATATATATATATATATATATATATATATATATATATATATATATATATATATATATATATATATACTGTATATATATATATATATATATATATATATATATATATATATACATATATATACATATATATACATACATACATACATACAGGGTATGTGAAATTTTTATCACACCGTGATTTATATACAATCATGAAGCTACAAATGTCGCTTAACATCAAATTCTTGCTACCTCGGGAATATCTCCGATGGAGAATTATCACCGAAGGGGAATTATAGGTGATAAATGGATTGGTGCTGCTGGGTCATGAACCCTCGTCACAGAACTTACCAAGCAACTCCAGTCGACGTTACCACTGAGCTATCAAGAGAGGTATATGTCAATGCCGAGTCTGCTGTATTTTTTTTTTCTTCTTTTTAACCCATTGTGAGCAGAGAAGTTGTACTTAGCCGCGGCATTAACCCACCTCCGCCATGATAGTTCATTGGAATGTTTGGAACACGCAGCTCTTATTATGAAATTTCTATCACACCATCATTTATATACAATCATGAAGCTACAAATGTCGCTTAATATCAAATTCATGCTACCTCGGGAATATCTCCGTTCACGACGGGTAAAAAAAAAAAAGTACAGCAGACTCGGCATTGACTTATGCCTCTCTTGATAGCTCAGTGGTAATGTCGACTGGAGTTGCTGGGTAAGTTCTGCGTCGAGGGTTCATGACCCAGCAGTACCAATCCATTTATCACTTATAAATTCCCCTTCGGTGATAATTCTCCATCGGAGATATTCCCAAGGTAGCATGAATTTAATATTAAGCGACATTTGTAGCTTCATGATTGTATATAAATCACGGTGTGATAAAAATTTTTTGATAAGAGCTGTGTGTTCCAAACGTACCAATGAACTATCATGGCAGAGGTGTGTTAATGCCGAGACTGAGTGCAACTTCCCCGCTCACGACGGGTAAAAAAAAAAACACCAGACTCAGCATTGACTTATACCTCTCTCAATAGCTCAGTGGTAACGTCGACTGGAGTTGCTGGGTAAGTTTGTGTTGAGGGTTCGTGTCCCACCAGTACCAATCCATTTATCACTTATAAATTCCCCTTCGGTGATAATTCTCCATCAGAGATATTCCCGAGGTAGCATGAATTTGATAGTAAGCGACATTTGTAGCTTCATGATTATATATATATTTTTACGTTTTTCCGTGGTTTTAGTTTGAAATATGCTCTGTGAGACAGGTAGCAATGATTTAAGGTAATTTAGCCTTGTAATTCTGACTTTGTGGGTCCAGGAAAACGTAAAAAAAAAGAGAAAACAAAGGAGAATTTCATATGAGCATAGGGCTCTTGTTACTGAGGGAAATATTACGTAAAACACGTGGGCAAATTTAAAGGAGTGTATTGACATAAATGATATCAGTACGGGAAAGAGGAACTCAAGTAGATTACTATCCTGAAGGGGATTCCTACGGGATTGAATGAAACTGGGGGATTCCAGACACAGTCCGAGAAGCTTCCACGAAATAGGGTCCCTCTGAAATGAGAGATATGCACATTATACGCCAGTAATGAAAAGACAAAAGAATAATGAAAAGCTGCACTGAGGGTGCCAAAGGAGTAATAAAGAATTAATACTGCCGATGCAAGAGGCGCACGGACATTAGACAAGGGTGATTTCTGGCTTTCTCTTTAAGCAAATATTACGAGACAAAAGCGTGACTGAAATGGGGCTCTTCCAGGGCACTTTACCTTAGCAGATTTTCCGAGGGCGCGTAGAAGGCAGTCCGTGGATGACTTGCAATTTCCGAGGGCGAGTTTCTTCCACGTGGTGAGATGCAAGGGCTTCCGTAAAGGGGCAAGGCGATGGGGACTCCTCGAAACTCCAAGCAATGGCGTGTGGGCTCGAGGCAGGCCAACGGTGGAGCGAACACTTGTAATACGGTCGAAGGGCACGAGGAAAAGTATACTTTGGAAAGGGCCACGTGGGTAGGATGCAAGGGCATCGATGGGGCCAGGTGTTGAGGGCGTCTTCACTCCATGTCTTCCAGCCCGCGTGTGTGTGTCGAGACCTCGTGGGTTTTCCTTTTATCCCCTCCTATGGGGCAGGGGGTGCGTCCAACACAGGGGTTTTGACTCATTGCACCTGCTGCCCGCAGGGGAGGCTTTGCCTGTAAGAAAAATGCCCAAGACAGATTACTTTTGCCTCGAAGGAAAGTTCTGTTTTAATAAGGGAGAGCCTTAATCTTTTAAACCCTTGTTTTTCTGACCGTGCTAAATCGATAGACAGATGGTCTATCGATCGGCCGGCTGGCAGTAAATGAAACACAACAAAGAGGGGGGGCCAACTTGCTAGCGAATTCTTGCTAATCATAATACCTCCCCATACAAGATGATGTACATACCTCCTTCGGGTGTGTACATCGATATTCAAGAATGAGCGGCAAATGCTTTACGTTACTCTACATTCTGCCTTGCAATGAACTTTACTACTAAGGGTCTTTTGAAGCTGTGACATTACTTTTAATAACACATTGGGACAATTTTCGTTAACAGAACGCAAAGTGATTTAAACACTTGCAAAAGAATAATTACTTTAGATTTGGTTACCCACTGGTAACTTTATAAAGTGACTCGAACAATTGTGAATTAATTAAGATTATAGGACCACGTATATGAGGCTATGGCCAACAAATGAAAGGAAAGGTTATTGTTCAAGAATTAAAATACACGGTTACTTAATTTTAGATAAAATGCATGCGGTTAGTACAATCTACCTTGAAGAGGCTGTGTAAATGAAAAAACGGCATTTATTTTTTTGTAAGTGACATCCCCTTTTACACCATATTGTAATGACTATACAAATTCGCATTGATAATTTATCTTCGTTTTAACGTACTTTGCTTAGCCGGCCCCACACGGATTTTGACAGCCGTATGTGGGCGAGAGTATTCGCGAGGTTTTAATTCGCTAACCTTAAACTACGCTAATTTTATGCATCCACTGCCTACTCAATGTTATGACGGGGCAAGCAGACAAAAGATGTGGGGTAGGACAAACAGAGATCTTGGAAGGAATGGAAGGGGGAAAAGGGATAATAATAACAAAAGGAAAATTACCAAGACGTTACGAATGAATACTTGACCACATATGAAAGGCGGGACACGTCCCTCAGAGCTTATGAAAGGGGCATTTAAATCACAAGGGCAAGAGTTTATGACTCGCGATTCATTAAAATAAAGATAACTAAATGACTAAAGAAAGTAAATGATATTGGCAGAAGAGCTAAGGGAAAAAGAGTGAGGGTGTTATTGTGTTAGGCAGAAATTTATTGTCCTTCACCTATAAATTACGGCCCGGACTATCACTTCAGTCCCAGGGCGAGGAAAGCGCACCCGAAGGGCGCGACTCCTTCAGGAGGGGCTGACACGCACGCCCGGTGCCAGGGTATGGGCGCAAGGGCGTGCCACTTCTCACTCTGTTATTCTTAATGATTTATACATTGTGTGGGGAATGGTATCCCGTATTTAACTGCCTCTTGTGGGGATAATTTAAAGGAAGATTAATAGAAGGTGATAAGAGATAGAAGTTCCTGAGGAACGGAGGAAGATAGAGGAGGGCCTGACATCCCCTTCTGGATTAAGGGTGCCAAGACCTTCGAAAGATGAAATGGTGGCACAGGGGCCAGGGGAGCTCTAGAGCTCTTTGTAAACTACCTGGAAATTCCCACGCCCGTGGTAATTTCGCCTCGAGCCTTTCTTAATGGGACAGTCGTCCTCGGCCGGGGAAGCGGAGGGCCCGCGACCGGAGGGCGGCATGGAGTGCCACCTGGGCCTGCTGCTGCGACAGCTGACGCAGGAGCGTTCCGTGCTGGTTCTACCATAATCTGTAGTTCATCGGCCAAGTGAGATATGGCAGAATCCTGACTTGCAATGGCGATGGGCTGAGGCAGAGAGAAGGCGGTCGGGGGTGGCGTGAGCGGTTCGCAGGTAACGTTGACCAGCTCAGGCACGGGTTACTGAGGCCGCACCTGCAGGTGAGCTTCGCGGTGGTCGGGAGGAACCGTCTCTCTGACCGACGCTGGTAGCGGTGCCAGGCCGGGGAAGAGAGGGGGTCCTGAGTTGGATCCCGTGAATGGAGATCGGCGAGCGCTCTGGCGCTGGCACTAGGGGCAGAGTCAGGCGCTATCAGAGGTTTCTTGGGCTCGTCGGTCAGGACGGACGAAGCTTGGCCCTGCTCGGGGCATGCAAGTGGCACCGGCAGGAATTTGGCATCTCCTGAAGGGAGATCTGATTGGGGCCCTGGCACTGGCACTGAGGCAGGGCCGGGCACTGGAATGGATCGGGGAACCGATCGAGGTGGCCACTGTACATCGTACTCAGGTGGCACTGGTGGGGACTGCACGTCCTCCTGGTACCCGGGGCGCCAGTCTTGGCTGAGGGAGAAGCGGGGAGAATTACTCGCGCCATGGAAATGATTCGGGGAATGTGGACCCCTAGATTGTCGTGATTTCAGTGGGGACTGAAAGTCCTGTCCCAGGATGACGTCATAGCCTCCGGGGAGATGGCTTGCTACTGCAAGATTGCAAATTTTGGATTGGTGAGGTCTTGTGACTCTCAATTGGACCGTAGGGAGTATCATTTTAAATTGATTTATTCCTCGATCGTGACGAGTTTTCGTCTATTGACGATAGCTCCGTGAGGGGAACTCTGTCCCTTCGGATGAGGGAGATTTGCGCGCCCGAGTCCTCGAAAGCAGTGACTCAGCGCGCGGGGCTCGCTACCTCGTGGAGGGGCCACGTATACAGGCCCTTCGGCGGGAGGGCCTAATGACTTGGGATCTGTGACGGCCAAGGCGACGGTGGGAGTATTTGATTTATTATTGCGTGGGCATTTCGCCCATGCGGAGAATGGCCATAAACCTTGCACGCCGTGCAAAAGGTCTGGCTAAAGTCTTTCCGCTGCCCCTGTGGAGGGCGAGGCGGCGAGTTATTTGTTGGTTTTCCGGGAGAGAGAGAGCCGGTTTCTTGTTCCGCACTGTTCGGAGGAATGCCCCTTTTCTTGCAATAATGGCAAGTTAGGGGCTTGCCCGAGTTCCCATTTTTGTGGGAATTTGAACCTCCGAGGAGGGACGGGGATTTATCTTCCGCCCCATGGATCCTTCTTGAGGGTGGTGAGTTTCCCATATATCTGCTATTCGCAACACTCGGTGAGTGTTGCTGGGGCTTTTTCCACTATATGGGTGGCGAGGGCAGGAGGGGCGTGAGCGCAGGAAATGCTCGACTTTAAACCGCCGAGTACCTCGGCGGTGTTAGTGGCTCCCGAAATCGAGCCATTTTGTCAACGCCCGCTCGAATGGTACGCCCAATCGGACCAAGTCTGGCCTGCTTCTCTGGGCTGCTCTCTCCAACGTCTCCTCCACCACTTCGGGGGGTAATCTCGCACGCCGTAACTGCTTGGCGTCACGGCTTCCCAGTTTCCCCGATCGTCCCGCGGGAAGGGCGTGGTAGGCAACGAGGGCCTTTCCGCCCAGGAATTTAGTGAGAACAAGGGAGAGTTCCGGGGGAGAGATCGCAGCACTCCAGGACTCGCTCGCCCTTTCAAGCCATACCTCAGGGTTCGGACTCTGTCCATTTTGGCATGAACGAGTGAGCTTGGCTGAGGGCACTCATTCCCGCGGCAGGGGGCGGGGGGGGGTGACGTGCTGTCGTTCTAGCATCTGGAGCTCATGGGCACGCTGTCGCTTTCGATCTTCCCATTCTTGTTCCTCCCTTTTCTCTTGGGCGATTCTTTCTCTCTCCTCTCGTTGTTCTTGGGCAATTCTGTCCCTCTCCTCTCGTTGTTCTTGGGCAATTCGTTCCCTCTCTCTCTCTTCACGTTCTTTTGCCTCTCGTTGCTCTTGGGCAATTCTTGCTCTCTCTCTCTCCTCACGTTCTCTCTCTCTCTCTTCACGTTCTCTTGCTCTCTCCGCCTTGGCATCGTCCACTCGCTCTTGAACCCATGCTCTCAGATCTTGCCCCGATAGTCCCATGTCCTTCCCAGCGGACATGTAGAATTTGAAATCCTCATTTTGTTGGGCTCTGGTATTAGCCATCTTGGAATAATGGGTAAAGGATATGTCTGAAAAGACTCAGGTTGTCTGAAAAGACTCAATTGCAGGAATCTGAAACGCTCAATTGTTCAGACTGCAGGAGAATGGATCTGTCTGAATAAGACAGGTGATTAGTAAGTCTGAGGAGACTTTTGTTAAAATTTGATATGTCTGGGAAAGACGTGGTTGTTCTTGGCGAACAAATTTTAATATGTGTCTCGGAAGACATAGTTGGATTTTGTCACGCTCGGACTTGGCCGGCTGTAGCGTGAAGTTAAGGAGTTGTTCTAACGAACTAGAATGATCAGTCCCGTAAGGGCTTAGATGTGTGTGAACTACACTATATAATGTCTCAAAAGGACTTAATTTTGGGTTCCAGAGGAATGAGAAATTCTCGCCACGTGCGACGTAGAATTTTTGTATGAGTCTCTGAGGACTGGAATTTGGAGAAATTCTTGCCACGTCGACATAGAAGTTTAGTATGAGTCCCGGAGGACTGTTTGGAGAAATTCTCACCACGTGCGACGTAGAATTTTAGGAGTCTCTGAGGACTGAATTTGGAGAAATTCTCGCCACGTGCGACGACGTAGAATTTTAGTAGGAGTCTCTGAGGACTGGAATTTGGAGAAATTCTCGCCACGTCATTGACGTAGAATTTTAGGAGTCTCTGAGGACTGGAATTTGGAGAAATTCTCGCCACGTGCGACGTAGAATTTTAGGAGTCTCTGAGGACTGGAATTTGGAGAAATTCTCGCCACGTCTTGACGAGAATTTTAGGAGTCTCTGAGGACTGGAATTTGGAGAAATTCTCGCCACGTCTTGACATAGAATTTTAGGAGTCACTTAGGACTTGAAATACGATTCGTCCCTTAGGACTTAGAAATTACTAACGGGAAACCCAAAGAAAAATGTTTGCTGGGAAATGAATGGGGAGAAAAAAAAATGCTACACACGCGGGCATGGGTGGGGTGGGGTGCAGGTCGTCTGGCCAACACCGGAGTTATTTTTAGATTCTGTGTGAATGAACCCATATATTTATACACCGTCTGGGATTCCGGGGAATTTCCCAGTCGTCTGAGAGGATAACCGTACAATGGCCTAGTAATTTCCCTATAAGCGGAGTTTAAATTTCACTTTCCTAACACCTAACTCGAATTCTAACTACACTGAGAGAATTTCAGCAATGCAAGCTGACTTCACTCGTGTCCCACGGGGAATTTTATTCGCCCTAAATAACAGTTCGCTAATTCGAAATGCGAAGTAAAAAGTTATCACAGTGGAATTTCTTTTGCACTATTCCTCGAAGCAAGAATATGGCAAGGATTTTAACACAGAGGAATTTCGCACTATTTCTCGAAGCAAAGGATGGTTAGCACTGGTTATTTCCTAACTACCTATCCTGAAAGGCATGCATTAACGAATCTAATACGACGTTTCTTTTCTCTCAGTGAATACATGCGTCCCTATTTCTAATTCCTAGGAACAGTCACGATTGTAAAAAGGTTTTGCTAAGATAAACACATTACTTACGTGGAATTTCTGGATCTGTGTGCTGGTTTTACACAAAAGGTTCGTAATTGTCTCGTACCCAGCTTAGCTTTGCTAATAGCTGATCTGGCACGTTGCAAATGCAATAAAGGAACACTAGGGAACTGCAACTGCAAAACGAGATCTATGGCCAGATCTTTTTACGCCAGTTTTAGTTTGAAATAGCAAGACAGGTATTTAAGGTAATTTAGCCTTGTAATTCTGACTTCGTGGGTCCAGGAAAACGTAAAAAAAGAAAAACAAAGGAGAATTTCATATGAGCATAGGGCTCTTGTTACTGAGGGAAATATTACGTAAAACACGTGGGCAAATTTAAAGGAGTGTATTTACATAAATGATATCAGTACGGGAAAGAGGAACTCAAGTAGATTACTATCCTGAAGGGGATTCCCTACGGATTGAATGAAACTGGGGATTCAGACACAGTCCGAGAAGCTTCCACGAAATAGGGTCCCTCTGAAATGAGAGATATGCACATTATACGCCAGTAATGAAAAGACAAAAGAATAATGAAAAGCTGCACTGAGGGTGCCAAAGGAGTAATAAAGAATTAATACTGCCGATGCAAGAGGCGCACGGACATTAGACAAGGGTGATTTCTGGCTTTCTCTTTAAGCAAATATTACGAGACAAAAGCGTGACTGAAATGGGGCTCTTCCAGGGCACTTTACCTTAGCAGATTTTCCGAGGGCGCGTGAAGGCAGTCCGTGGATGACTTGCAATTTCGAGGGCGAGTTTCTTCCACGTGGTGAGATGCAAGGGCTTCCGTAAAGGGGCAAGGCGATGGGGACTCCTCGAAACTCCCAGCAATGGCGTGTGGGCTCGAGGCAGGCCAACGGTGGAGCGAACACTTGTAATACGGTCGAAGGGCACGAGGAAAAGTATACTTTGGAAAGGGCCACGTGGGTAGGATGCAAGGGCATCGATGGGGCCAGGTGTTGAGGGCGTCTTCACTCCATGTCTTCCAGCCCGCGTGTGTGTGTCGAGACCTTGTGGGTTTTCCTTTTATCCCCTCCTATGGGGCAGGGGGCGCGTCCAACACGGGTTTTGACTCATTGCACCTGCTGCCCGCAGGGGAGGCTTTTTGCCTGTAAGAAAAATGCCCAAGACAGATTACTTTTGCCTCGAAGGAAAGTTCTGTTTTAATAAGGAGAGCCTTAATCTTTTAAACCCTTGTTTTTCTGACCATGCTAAATCGATAGACAGATGGTCTATCGATTACGGCAACTGGCAGTAAATGAAACACAACAAAGAGGGGGCAACTTGTTAGCGAATTCTTGCTAATCATAATATATATATATATATATATATATATATATATATATATATATATATATATATATATATATATATGTATAATATGTATACAGGCAGTCCCTGGTTTTACGACGGGTCCGACTTACGATGTTCCGAGGTTACAACACTTTTCAAATATATTCATCAAAAATTATTTCCCGGTTTACGATGCATGTTCCAGGGTTACGACTCCTCGTACGCCAATCCGACAGAGGAAATATGGCTCCAAAATGGCAGAATAATAAAAATTTTGAGTTTTTTTTATGAAAACTCAATAAAAATGCAGTTTACATCGTTTTCAATACACCCAAAGCATTAAAAGTAAGGTTTTCTTAGGATTTTTGATGATTTTCAACAATTTTTCGGTTTACGATGCGGCGTAAAAACGAACCCCATATCGAAACTGGGGACTGCCTGTATATATATATATATATATATATATATATATATATATATATATATATATATATATATATATATATATATATATATATATATATATATATATATAGGCAGTTGTTGCTTATTGGTAGCATTGGTTATTGGTGGTTTTGGTTTTACAGCACTTGGTAATGGCGTTGGTAACCATATTTTCAGCAGCGGTAAGCAATTTTTGGCGTCAGCAAGAGGTTTATCAGCATCGGAAAGCAGTTTATCGATGCCAATAATCGATTAATGGCACTGATAAGCGGGTTATTGCCGCTTACGATGTCGTAGATGCTATTTATTACCATAATTATCAGTGATTTTCAGTTATCGATGATTTTCGGTTGTCGGCACTCAGCCAAGAATGGAACCCCACGCCAAAAATGGGGGCTGCCTGTGTACATATATATATATATATATATATATGTGTGTGTGTGTGTGTGTGTGTGTGTGTGTACAGTAAACCCCTGTATTCGCGTTCTCATGGTTCATGGACACGCATTCGCAGGTTTCTCTGTGGAACATATCTAGCCATTTTTTGCAGAAAATTCGCCCATTCGCTGTATTTTTCACTGAGAAATATTCACTAATTACTGTATTTCTGTATAATTTTCATGAATAAATGCAGTTTTTGTGATAAAACTATTAAAATACTCAGGTAAAAGCATTTTTACAGGGTTTTTCTTGGTTTAAGCTATCAAAATGGGCAGTTCTAAGTGTTTTAGAGGGGTTTTAAGTATTCATGGATTTTAGCTATTCATGGGGGGCGGGTACGCATCCCCCGTGAATATGGGGGTTTCACTTTATATACATATAGACATATACACAGGCATTCCCTGTTATCAGCGGGGGTTCCTTTCCGGACGGTGTGACGAAAACTGAAAATCGCCGAGAACTGAAAATTGGTGATATAGCGCCGATCCCTGATTATTGGCACTGATAACTGCAGATTTTCAGCTCCGATAACCGCTGATCGGTGCATATTGGTGCCGAAAATCCAGTTATTGTCGTTGCTACACGAGCGGCCATAAAGCTGGATTGCCGATAACCGGGGACTGCCTGTATATAAAACCACTGAGAAGCAATGGAAAACCATTGTGAACCCAGATTGGTGTTATATTTAGTATTAATTAGCCACAGTGCACTCTTAAATTGTGAAGAAATCATGAAGTTACGAGGACATTGTGCTTAATAAATACTAATATATATAATTAATCCCTGGTATTTGCAAGGGATAGGGAACACACCCACCCACGATAAGTTGAAATCAGCGATAAGTTGGAACCCCTCCCTCTAAAAACGCTTATAATTTCCCATTTTAATCATTCAAACACCAAAGACCCCATCTAAAATTGCTTATAACTACCTATTTTAATAGGTCAAACACCAAATATATCATAAATTATCATCCTAAAACACTATAATATCCTTTCAAAGTTACCTTACAACATATCTTACAACATTACCCTTAAAGATACATGGCTGACAGCTGTGTGAAAACTAATCAAGTTACCCCTATGAGAGAGAGAGAGAGAGAGAGAACAAAAATACATATGCACATCAAAAATATTTAATACACTAGTAACAGTACGTACACAAAGGTAAATACAGATTAATTCACAAAACTAGGTAATAAGAATAACATTATGAGTAAGCATTAAACTAAAATCAATCAAAAAAAGAGGAGAAACTCCCTCACAAAGCATTGGAGCTTCAAGCCAATCAGCAACTAGCAAAGTTGGTACCCTGCTGTGTGATTGGCTACTTCCAACCCTTCTAGGCAATAGCATGTCATCATGGATCCTACGTCAAAGCAAACTGTAACACATACAGTACACATGTATGCATGCCATTCGATGATGGCTTCATGAATTTCCTGGAGTTTTGGTTTCATATTTTTATGTTGATACAATAATTCATATTTCATTAAAGGATCTATACAGTACAGAGAGAGAGAGAGAGAGAGAAAGGGAGGGTTGTCCTTATGGTAAATATCAAAGGAGTGAAATTATTTGTGAATTACTACAGAGAAAGAACAGATTTAGAAAGAGAGAAGGGAAGGGGCAGTTCTTACATTAAATATCAAGAGGGAAATTATTCATGATTCATGGCAGAGAGAATAACTTTGGAAAGAGAGAGAGAGAGAGAGAGAGAAAAGTTATTCTTACGTTAAATATCAAAAGATGGAAATTATCCATGATTTATGATGGAGAGAGAGAGAGAGAGAGAGAGAGAGAGAGAGGAGGCTGTTTACCCAGGTGCCACCCTTGGTCAGTATGTCAGTGTGATTGGCAGTTAGGCCTACATCCCTCCCCCTAAGTGGGAGACTGTGTAACAGTAAAAGATTGGGAAATCTTACTTCCATATCCAGGTTCAAGGCTAGTCTAATGCAGTCTGTTTTGCTATTTGGACATGAATCATAGCAGTACAATGAAACTATATCTAAAAGATTTTGTCAGCCAGAGGGCTGGATCGACTAAGAGGTATAAAATAATTATGGAGATTATATATGTAGATGATATAATGATGAAGACAAGAGGAAGACAGCGTTGCCATATCCTTCACACCACCTTTGGGGGAAATCAGTATGTGATATTGTCAGCTGGGATAATGTTAATTCAGCCATTAAAAAGTATGGAAGGGGCAGTGGCCATTGCAGAAGGAGAAATGGTGTACCCAAACTTTTGTGGATGAAAACTGAGATGGGAGCCTGGAGGTGAGGTGAGATTTGTGGAAGATAAAGCACAGGAAAGACTTAAGAGGTGGAATTTCCCTGAGGAGATGATGATAAGTTTACCCAGTGAATTGTTGATGTTTTTCGAATTGTTGGTCATTAAATAAGTTTTGGTGAATTTTTGTTTAATGCGAAGTTGAAGCAGTAGTTAACTTGTAGCCCAGTTTTTTGTGAATGTTTCTTGATTTTTTTCAGTTCCACGTATGGTATTGACAATAAGTACACACACATTCTCTCTCTCTCTCTCTCTCTCTCTCTCTCTCTCTCTCTCTCTCTCTCTCTCTCTCTCTCTCTCTCTCTCTCTCTTTCTTTCAAATATTTGCTGTCTGAAGAATTTAGTTTCTTTTCATTAATACTGTATATTAATTTTCTTACAGTTTGCTGCTCAGGCTAGCAGCCAGGCAGCCCTTGAGGCAGGTAAGGAAGTTTATGTGGAGGTAATGGAAGCCCTAGTGGGTGGAGACAGGCCTTTCCTCAAGACAGTCCAGATGGAAGCAGAGCACAACAAGGCAAAAGATCGGGCAATCAAGACTTACCTTGAAAAGAACAAATATGGTAGAAAAAATCAAAGTGTTGTTGAAAGGTATCAAGATACACTAACAGAGGTAAGTTGGACTAAAAACTATTTTAAGTTGGACTAAAAACTATTTAGGCTTGTAGTGTGTGTGAAAAATCTAAATTCTTAATACATTTTGACCCAGGAAAGGAGAAGTAACTCCAGATTTAAGTCTTCGTTCACAAGTTTTGGATACTATATTGAACTTTATTAAAGTATTGTAAAGAACTGTTTTTTTGCTATGTCATTTTTCATATTCAGTCTTCAAATATCAATCAGAAGTGATTTGAATTTTATTTATATTTTTACAAAAAATTTAGTTGGTGGACATTTTTGATATTCAAGTTGCTGTTTAGGATTGTGAACATTTTACAAGTCCATTATAGCATTGTTGTAGAAGCTTAGAATAGGTGACTTTTCATAGTTTTGTAAGGCGAGCAGTTTTATTTTGAGGAACCAATATCCTGTATCTTACAACTTTTAGATGATGTGTCTAGTTTTAGGAGTTTTTGGGAAGGTATCTTATATTTGCATTATTTCAGATTAGAAACTGAAAGGGAGTAATTGTCTGCACAAACAGTAAATTATTATTATGAACAATATTTTCTCTCTTTTCTTTACAATCTTCGGCTCTAAGTATGGTATAGGACAGGAAAACAATTCTTATATCCTTGCAGAAGTTTAAGTGGTAGCATTTGTTAGGTTAGACTAAAGACCATACATCTGATTTGTGTTGTCACTTGAGTTATGTTGGATAGGAATGCAAAAATCATCAATATATTTAGCAATTTTAGATGACTAAGATAACAAATGGCTTAGTTTTTTGGAGAAAGCATGTCTTCAAATTATTTTTAAAAGTAATGCTCTCTCTTAAGTCATAAACTGCATTTTTTTCAAGATGCACTATTTTTATTATTATAATGATATTGATTGAACAATATATGAATAAAATTATGTGTGCATGTGTATGTGTGTATGAGGGATCACAAGCAATCATATGCTTTGTGTGTAACTATAATATTATCAACTGACTGATACATGATCATCTTGATATTACAGGAGATTGAAAAGATGTTCCTCAAATACTCGCAGCAGAATGAAGCCAAAAATGTTTTCAAGGCAGCGAGAACTCCAGCAACCCTGTTTTGTATCCTTATGTTCTTCTACCTTATGTCAGGAGTCTTTGGACTCCTTGGCATGTACTCTTTTGCCAGTATGTGCAACATAGGCATGGGAATATTTCTATTAATGCTCACTGCTTGGGCCTATGTAAGGTAAGTTGACTTCTCAGACGTTACTGTGATTGTGATGTAATAGTAACTGTAGACTTTGTTATTGGCTATATTTGAGCAGGAGTTATTGATATGTATGTTGAAGCATTTTGCTTGGTACTGTGGTTGTTTACAGACTGTCTCCTTATAACAGATGTGGCATCATTGTCTTGATAGTGGGAAACAACTGCCTGTAGCCACCTTGAAAGGAATACCAAAAACTTTAGTTGTATTCCCAGCAACCCTTAGTTTGATTCCATAAATCTGTGAAGTGTCAGTTTCTAAAATTAAAAAAAGAGAAGTTTTGAAAATATTTAATTGGAAAGCTGCATTACATGCAGTTCTCCACTTAGCATAAGTATTTCTCTTATGCCCTCCCTTTCACACTTCCAAGTGTAGGTACTGAAATTCTCCTGTGATATCCCTTTCAGTAGAAATTGTGTTTGTATCTGCACCGTTATTGCAGTTTTTATAGCCATAAGACCATTGTAGTTGCTCTTAGCTAAGACAGTAGAAAAAGGTACTACTGTTATGTGCGATGCCGTGTAAGCAGGTTAAGATCTGTACTGTACTAAGAAATAAATGAATTAAGGATAATTCGGAAATGTAAATTAAAGTATAAGTAAAATTTACCATCCTATGTTACATTTGGAAATGAAACATTGAGATAAGAACCTCCCACCCAAAATCTATGCAGTGTTTTAACTGCTTCAGTTTTGGCCACTCACTAAGAGAGTGTAAAAATTCTAAGTTTGTAATAATTGCTC
The DNA here is from genome assembly GCF_040412425.1 of Macrobrachium rosenbergii. NCBI lineage: Eukaryota > Metazoa > Arthropoda > Malacostraca > Decapoda > Palaemonidae > Macrobrachium > Macrobrachium rosenbergii. Next base: position 48,484,141 of record NC_089796.1, read on the forward strand.
GGCCCCTGAACATGCATGGTTGATGCTCTGTTGCTCCAGAGTGTGTGAACTGTCACTTGGATCACAAACCCAGTGATAAAAAGTGTGAAGAATTTAAACTCAAGCAAGCAGCAATAAATAAAAACAAATACCAAGCACAATAGCATGCTCATGCAAGAAGGCAAATGGGATAAGCAAAGAGATATGCTAGAGCCAGGGCCGTTTCTAGCTTTGTGGGGGTCCTAGGCAAGATGCTGTTTGGGGGCCCCAGATAGATAGGTAGGTAGGTACTTCATATATCCCTGAGGGGTTTGTCAAACTGTGATGAAGCGATTCCTAGCCCTTTAGATGGTCTATTAAGATGCAAGAAACTAATTTCAAATCTATTTCAAAGTGCAAAGATAACAAAAAAAACCAACACTTAAAATAATGCTTAATTAACATCACAGTCACACACTTACCAGAAAAACAACTAATAATTCACATTATTCACAGTAACAATATATTGTCCTCAAAATTTCTGCTTCCTGGATTTTTATTCGCAAAGTCATCAATGATGTCCTCATATGACACCTGCTTGCCCACCTCATGGTTGATGCTAATTATTGCAAGACCAGTGAGTTGATCCTGTCCTATGGAAGACCTTAGATAGGCCTTGATGAGCTGCAGCTTTGAGAAGCTCCTCTCTGCTGAGGCCACAGTCACAGGCAGAGTACAGGCAATTCTCAGGGCAACCCACAGATTGGGATACAGGTCCTCCAAATGTTTTTTGTGGATAAAGGTGAGGAGCTCAAGAGCAATCATGTCATCTGAGGGTAACCTTGGCAAGTTTTTGACTTCCACAGCCAGTTCCTTTCCATCAATGTCACTTTCATTTCCAGTGCTTAATGTCATGCAGAGGTTGTCACACTTGTTGCTTAATGCCTGATCATCCAGTTTTTGGAAATTGAACAGCACTCCAAATCTGTCTCTCACTTCACCCAGTGTTTTAAACCTATCAGTTAAGGATTCAATGGCTGTGTCAACAACAACATTAAAGAATGTTGCTTCGAGCCTCTTCGTGGCATCTGCAATGGGCTCATCTGGGGCTTCATAAGCAAAGTGCTTTTTTGTGCCTCTTAATCTTTTCTCTTTGAGTAGAGCCTCGACATTCATTTCCTCACACATGTCTTTAGCAGAGGCCTGAGCTGAAGCAAAGCCAGTTCTTCTGTAGTTAGTCAGAGATGGTTTTGTTTTAGTGAGGAGGTCAACTGCCACATCAAGCTGCATTTTGGGAGACTGCAGGAGCTTGCTGACATGGTTCACATGCTGTAGAATGTCATACCATACGACTGTGCAAATGAGAAATCGGTATGACCCCACCTCTTCTGCCAAACTATGGGCTTCAACCTTGGTCAGAGGATCTGTCACTTCCCTGATCTTCAGCAAAGCTTCCCTTATATTAGAGGCGTGGTACCACACAGCCTCTATGCTGTTAATACGGCTCTCCCACCTGGTGTCGCTCCAAGTCTTGAGTGCAACAGTGGCATGTTCATTTAGGATTGCCCATCTTTGTGGCGATGCTGAAAAAAGGCTGTACAGTTTCTGTACATTGCCGAAATAGCTGGTGGCATCTGTTGAAGCTGTTGCTGCATCAGATACCACCAAGTTTAGGGAATGTGCCCCACATGGAACATAAAGTTCACAAGGGTTCTTCTCAAGAAGTCTGGCTTGAACTCCTTTGTTCCTCCCTTTCATGTTGGCACCATTATCATATGATAGTCCTCTGCAATCATCAGAGGGAATATTCAGCTCCATCAGTTTCTTCAAAATCAGTGATGACAAACCAAGACTTGTTGTTTCTGAAGCTACAAGAAATCCGATAAAATGTTCCTTGATTTCTGGTGCTTTGTCCATTTTGACAGTCCTTATGATGACTGACATCTGTTCTTGGTGGCTTACACCGGGAGTACAGTCCAAAATGACTGAATAATATTTGGACTGTTTAATCTCAGTCACCACTGTGTCCATTATTTTCCCACTGATTGAGGCAATAAGTTCATTTTGGATGATATTTCCAAGATAGCTGGAACGACTGAACTGGCCACTCTCAATGCGCTCAGTGTGCTGCTTCGTGACAGGGTCAAATTTAGCAAGCAGCTCCACCTCTTTTGAAAAATTCCTATTATTTTGCTGGTGTAAAGTGTCCTTTCAGCTTGGTCTACTGTCTTTCCAGTTTGCAAATGGAGCTGTAAATTTTTCTAGGTCGCCATGTGTGATGTGACATGTTCTGGACTGCTTACATGACTTTTCAAAAGTGCACCTAAGTTTTTCCAGTCTGTCAGTCCTTCTGCCGCTAATTTGTGTTCCTTTGTTGAAAATAATTTACAACAAAAGCAGTAGAGGGTATTTTTTGTTTTTGAGTAGATAAGCCAAGTCCGCTTTATCTTTTCCCCATTAACCAATGCTCTGTGAAAATAGTGATAAGAAAATCTGAAAGTAATAAAGGAAATGCGATCTGTAATGTTTTGACAGAAGTCAAGAATGACCACGTGGCATTTAAATGGAGGGTGGTATTTAAACTGAGCGCGCGCAAAGGCACTAAAACCCACCGAAACTGAAAGTACAATGTCTATAGTATGGGTTGCTTATCTAGATTTTGGTTTGACGACCATTTTTACCTAAAATATAGGGTGTAAGTTCCCTTAATGGGAATGATGGGTCTAACTAATTATATAGCACAGAAAGCTGTAGTGTCAACAATTGCAATTAATTACACAAATGCTAATAAATGAAAATTGTCATAGGTATACATATAATATAAGGTGCACATGATAAAATCTTTTAAATTTTCAAATTTTAAATTTGAAAATTAAAAATTTTCAAAGGAAATCGGGAGGCACCCAAGTGGCTTGTGAAATTTAAGTTTTCCAAGCTACCCGGGCAGCCCCCTGGTGGCTTGGGGGCCCTAGGCAATCGCCTAGCCTGCCTATAGCTAGAAACGGCACTGGCTAGAGCTCTAAATTCCTTACTCTTTAACCCTTACAGGACAGGCTAAATATATATTATGCACACTCCCAGACTCAGCAAACTTTAAGGTTGGCCAATTTAAGAGAAAACAATTACTGGAAAGAGGAAGATATGCAAATGCACATGGTGTAAGAAAAAAATCCTAAAAAATATTCTGTACCTTCCACGGGAAGTTGAAAGTGAATATTTACAACCCTGTGTGGGGCCTCTCTTCCAAGACACTCGTAAAAATATGCTGACTTTGCAAAGTTATACATGTTTTTTATAATTATTTTGTTTTGTAAAATTATAATTACAGCTCATACAGTATCGTAACAAATTATTGTAAAATATATACAAGATTTACTGAGGTGGGGAGATGCTAATATTTCTTTGCATTTTACTTTGCAAAATTACAATAATAGCTGAACTACTATCATAAAAGATAAGATCTAAAACCAACAGCATTCCCTGGGTATATTTTTGAGCAAATAAATAAAAAGACATCCTGGAGCTACAGAGAGGAAGTACATCCCCCATGAAATTTCAAGGCTTACTGATATATGTCTCTCCTGTACCGGCTACAGTTGCCATAAGTCATTTATGGCCCATTGAAGTGATATGAACATTTTTCCCACTAAATTCAACTAAAACTTATTATAATTCCTCGTATGATCATGCTGTCCAGTAAAGGTTAACACCACAAAGGATCCAGTCAATATCTTCCTTCCTAGCAGTTGCTCCATTCCCCAAGGTAGAGGCCCAGTCCTCTGGGCCAGGCGCTCAGCCTGTCAAGGCAAGAGCACTCTCCCCAAAAGGAGGTCAGTGAGCTCCTAAAATAGATGCGTTAGCAGCTGGCAAAGAGAATCTACCCTTATCTTTACCATCTTCCACTATATGAGAAGCATCACAGATAGTCTCTGCTTCAAGAAAAGGAATTTGGTAAAAATTGAATATGGAAGAGAGGAAGAACCCCATCATCCTCCCCCATGCCAAAGTAAAAATAATGTTAATTATGAACCTGAGAACTGTACTGGTACTTCAGTGAGACCAAAGGAGTCCAATGTTTTGAGTATCAAATGCACAATAGCAGAGATCCATCCTCATCCTGAAATAAGTAAATAGCAAAAGTGAAAATAATGGTAAGCCACAGATCTATATACCGTCCACAAATTCAACATCCCAAAGGAACAAATCTGAAATGTGGAAGGACTCTAAAAAACTTAAATGCCTCCAAGTAACAAAAGTAGGGGACAGGTTATATAAATCTAGTTTGAATTATAATTATTTGGAATGAATCTTGCATACTGTTAAAGTTAGCTTATATCTTCGCGCCATTAGGTGTGATCAGCAATCAAAAAAAAAAAAAAAAAAATGCTAGGCTAATGCTTGGACACTGTAATCACCTGTTTTCCATGAGGGGGTGTTGGAATGTGTATGATCTTTTCAGAATTCTTCATGCCATGCCCTTGCACAGGCGATGTGAAATGGCATTACTGTAGTAGTCATTTTGACTGTTTCTGGCTGATTTTCTCCTGTGCAGTATTGAGCTTATTTTCTGTGTTTGCATTATTGTCATCTACAGCAAGCACAGATGAAATTATTAGGCTCTATAGGAATGAGTTTGTGTAAACTGCATGTTTCGTTTGTGCTTGATAGCCGCATGTGTTAGCCTAGTTGTTGAGGCACTAGTGTGGTTTTCTTTTTGTGTAGAAAAAAGGGGTGATCTGATGAGAGGAAGGATAATTTTGTTAAGTATTGGAAGATATGAGATGCCCATAGATTAAGAAGACAATTTGTAAGGGCAATTAAGCCTACTCAGTCTTTTCCATTTTCTTCTGCTGTTGCTTCTCCTCTTCCTCCATTGCTTGATAGGTTAATTCCTCTTTCATTCCCTGTGCTCCACCTTCTTATGCTCCCTATGTGGTTCACGAGAAAAATGATAGGTAATTGTGAAATATTCATCTTTCATTGGTTAGAAACTTTACCACATATATTAGGGTGAAGATTGCGTTCCCCCTGTAGTGATCGACTTTTTGTTTGGTTTCCCCCACAAGAGAGGTGTCAGAGCCTTGGTGTCTTGTCTGTAGTCTGCCCTTCTGGACTGCCTTGTGTCTGTTGCTCCTTGTCTTGGACAGGGAACCATAGCATGACTCGGGGCCAAGGTCTGTGCCCTTCACCATCTCATCCATCTTCCTGCACAAATTCGATGCTTTCTCCAAAGGATTTATTTGGTAGTTTAGTGCTGACGTTTACTGGCTCACATATCATATTTTGGAGAGAATGATAGTGATGTGTGTGCGTGAACTGGTGGAGCTATGTGGAACTATCTATGGATTATAGATATACTGTATTACCTTTACTTCAGTAGTTTCTGTGCTGTGCGTCAATTCTTCTCTTGTTAATCATTTACTTGACCTGTATCGCCCTCTTACTTAGTTTCCCCTGTATCGCCTCGTATTTTTCGCATTTTTAATACGTTCATATTTGTACTAGCAGCTCTTCCTCTTCCACTGCGTATTTATCTAGGTTAATCAAGCTTTGTGCTAGATTGGGCTCTTGCTTCTCGGCAATAGCCTCTTGAAGTTTTGTGCAGTTGGCTCCAGCTATCGTCCATGTTCCATAGTGATGTCATGTGAGAACCCTCTACCTTCTCCCACCCAGCCGTCTTTCTCCCAGCCATCTGGTACTTACCACGGGCATTCCGTGATGTCATTGCTGGCATTCCCTGCTAATTCTTCTTCTCTGGCATTGATTGTCTCACTGTCTTGTCCATAGATTTGCCATTTTCTACTGTCTCGGTTCTCTCTTTAAACTTAAGGGTTTTCAACCGTTATTTGTTTGATTATTCTTTTTTAGTTTTAAGTGATGCGTAGTTCAAGTTGTCCTCTTTCACTCCCTTTTGCTGGAGATGAATCCAGTGACCAGTACTTTTATGGTAGGGTATGCTATCAAGAAAAGTCATTGCTTTTTGGAAAGGGGACTAAAAGACATAAGAGAAAGCTTATAGGGTATTTAAAGTTAAATAGCTCTGCACCTAACACACACACTGTACTTTGCTTGCAACTGTGTTTGCGGAGTGAGCGCATAGGAACCAACCAACGAGGCGATGTGCTGACTTAAATCTAAAACGACAACTGAATCTTGGAAGCGTATCACATATACTGTGGCTGGCTCTTGGGATCTCACTGCATCGGTTTCCAATTCATGGAGCTGTGTTAGGACCTAGATATCAGTTTTTCACCTTCCTCTGTTCTACATGGAAGTTTTAAGATTTTGCTCAAAGGAAGCGAAGACTTCTCTCATCAGTAAGGTGCTTATGCCTGTGAGGTGAAAGTGCCTTTGAATTCAGTACTGTATTTCATCTATAACACGACACTCAATTATTGCATGAATGTGTATGTACTGTGTATGTATATATATATACATATACATATGTATGTATGTATATATAAATATATGCATGTTTCAAGATTAGAACCCCCCCCCCTCTACAGCATAAACTAAAATTGATTTGGACAAAAACAAAAGTAATTCAGAACAGGTATTTATTTAAGTTTCTCCCTGAGTATTTAGTATTTTGTGTGGCCTCCATCTGCCTGTACCACAGCCTGCATTCTTGAGGGGTATGATTTCAGCAAATCACAAAAAAGCTGAGACTCAAACTCCGTTTCCCCGAGCACTTCAGTCACCTCTCTTCGCAGGTCGTTGAGGCTTGGTATACCATCATAGTTCACTGTGCACGCTTCAACACGATCCTTTAAGATACTACCAATGTTTTCACACATTAAGGTCAGGGGAGCTACCTGGAAATTCACTTGACGAGAAGAAATCGATACCACTGTTTCGAAGCAGCTCCTGTGTCTGAAGAGCCTTGAAACATGGTGCCTTATCATGCAAAAATGTGACTTCTTCAACAGATGGAGGACCGGAGAGATTGGGAGGTCGTACGCCAAGCTGTCACCAAGGCATATGAGATCACCTCCGAGCGCTGGAGGAGACAATGGAGAGGGCAGACAAGAGACATTGGCCAGACGTGGTCAGATTGGGCGTACCACTCAGAGCGAGCACTAGCAAAATGGCTCAAATCCGAAGGGGCCACCAGCACAGCTGAGGTACTCAAGAAGTTTAAGTTAGAACATTTCCTGCGCTACTCCCCTCCTGTTCTGGCCACACACGTAGTAGGAAAAGCCCTTGCGACACTGACAGAGTGTTGCCGCATAGTTGATACATGGGAGACTCACCACCCTCAGGAGGGATCAGTGGGGCAGAAAATCTATTCCCCCTTCTTCCTCGCTGGCGCCCCTCTGCCAAAGAATGGGCACTCGCAGAAACCTGTTGTGTGCGGGTTCTGTAGGAAAGTCGGGCATTCCACTGAGCAGTGCCAAAACAAGCAAACAGCATTTCTTAAATCCTCTCCCAGAAACCCACCAAATAACTCGCCTGCGCCCTCCACAGGGGCAAAATGCCCTAAAAATAATAAATAAAATACTCCCGCCGTCGCCTTGGCCATCACGAATTCCGAGTCCTTGGGCCCTCCCATATATGTGGCCCCTCCCCAGGGCAGCTACCCCGAGCGCCGAGTCAAGGCATTCGATGATTCTGGCATGCAAATCTCCCTCATATGAAGGGACAGAGTTCCCTATGGAGTTATCATCAACAGACGAAAACTCGTCACAATCGAGGGAGTAAATCACTTTAAAATGATACACCCTACGGTTCAATTGAGAGTCACAAGACCTCATCAGTCTAAAATTTGCAATCTTGCAGTAGCAAGCTATCTTCCTGGAGGCTATGACATCCTCCTGGGACAGGACTTTCAGTCCCCACCTAAGTCATGACAATCCAGGAGTCCACATTCCCCAACTCATTCCTCAGGGGCAAGTAATCCTCCACCACCTTTCCCCCGTCAATACTGGTGCCCCCTGTGTACCATAAGGACGTGAAGTTCCTACCAGTGCCACCTGAGTACGATGTACAGTGGCCCTCTCGATCAATTCCCGATCCCCTTCCAGTGCCCGGCCCTGCCTCAGTGCCAGTGCCAGGGTCCCAATCAGATCTCCCTCCAGGAGATGCTAAACCCCATTCCAAATCCCTGCCAGTGCCCCTTGAATGCACCAAGCAGTGCCAAGCTCTGTCCGTCTTGACCGACGAGCACACGAACCCACTGATAGTGCCTGACCCTGCCTTAGTGCCAGCGCCAGAGCATGCCCCCGATCTCCATTCAAGGGATCCAACTCAGGACCCCCTCTCTTCTCCCGGCCTGGCCCCGCTATCAGCGTTGGTAAGAAAGGCGGTTCCTCCCATCCACAGCGGAAGTTCACCTAAAGGTGCGGCCTCGCAACCCGTGGCCCCCCTACCCCCGGACCACCTCCTCTCTGTCTTACTCCGGCGCAGACACAATGATGAGTCAGGATTCTGCCATCTCTCACTTGGCCGATGAACTCCAAGAGCTGCAATGGATCATGGTAGAACTAGCAAAGAAGGTCCGTGGGTCAGCTGTCAAGGAAGCCGATGCAGGTGGCACTCACATACCGCCTCCGGGCTTGGATTCCCTGATTCCCCGGCTGAGAACAACCATTGACGTAGGAGAGGTCCATGGAGGAAATACCATGGGCGTGGATAATTCCAGGTAGCTTAAAGAGAGCTTCCGAGCTCTCCTGGCACCTGCGCCAACTTGGCACAGTGCCACCCCTTCATCCTCCGAAGATCTTGGCACCTCTATCCAGAAAGAGGATGTCAAGGTCCTCCACTGTTCTCTTCATTCCCTTTTGTAATGCTCTTCCTTATTCTTTCCTATAGCATCTCCTTCCTCCCTGTGATTACTACTTACTTTTGTTCTACACGTGGGAACACCCAACACACCCATGCAAGCTCATGCCTTGCCTAGGCCCCCGTTTTATGTAATCACCTCTGCAAATGCAAAGTCATTGGTAGTTAGGCCACCTGCATAAGTCTTATGACTCCCCTTTATTGCCTACCGCAGCAGGAGGCATTTAAATACAATATGCCATTACCATCTGTTATTACTATTACGAGTGCAAAAAAGGCACAGTGCCATGAGTGTAGATGCTGGCAACTGATCCTTCCAGAGGAGTCGTGCCCTCTGGTTACCTTTGTGGCCCCTTGGGCTAAGAAATGACCTTAGCATTCTTCCACAGGCTATGGAGTATAATTCTGGCATATGTAATAATTACCTTTATTCTACCCTCATTGGCTATTCTGAATATGTCATTTATTCTCTTTTGATTTTTGTAATAATCTCGAGTCTTAGACTCGCGCCCTTGGGCTTATAGTGCCACCTTTTGTAATACAAGGATTGTGGCCCGCTATCCAGAAAGCGATGTCCCGTCCCCTTTGCCTGTTTTAATTCTTTTCTTTTGTAATAATTGGAACTTCATTCTCACCCCCTTTTTTTCTTCATTTGCTGTGTTCATTCGTACATTAAATGAATACCATTAAAATTTCACCCCCATTAACAGAAAATCAAAAGCGTAAATTGGCACCATCAAAAGCCAGTAAAATCATAAAAAATGGCGAAATACAAATCATGGAAAATGGCAACCTTAAAGCACATGAACCCCTGTCTAAAATTGGCATCATTTAAAGTGAGCAAGTTAGAACTCGCAAATAATCTCTTTGCCTCGCTCACTCACCCAGCTGTCAAATTCCCATTGTAAACTGTCAACTGTCAAGTTAGCGATTTTTTTGAGCTATTAGCTACGCATTGAGTTTGTAGACCATTATTGTAATTACAATTTTTAGTAAAGGGGATATCATTTAAAACCAACACTGTATTATCATTTAGACCGCCTCCTCAAGGCAAACTAACTACATGCCTCTAGCTCCCCACGGAAGATAACATATGCACCTTCATTCGGGTGCGAATGTTGATAATCAAGAAGTCGGAAAAGATGCTTTACGTTATGTTAATAGGATACTCCTTCCAACCCAAACTGATATTACTTTGTAATGATCTTTAATTATAATTTGTTCATTTAAGTCTCTGTGGCACACAAAGTATATGATATCTCACTGAGGAATAAACTGAACAATTTATGTTACTCGCAGAGTGCATTGTGGCTTACAAAACAAGGCAATTTCCATTACGTGAAGGTGTTTGTAAGTCATTAAATACCGTAATTTGACTGATGCTTTAACTGCCTGGAATTTGATAATCACAAGAGCTAAACTCGACAAAATATAAGTTACTGAAGACTATGAGGCAGGGCAGCTAAGAATATAGGAAGTTGCTGTAAAATACTAACACAATGTACGTGTTATCATTAAGATAAAAGTCTTAAAATAATCATGCACTTAATGCTAAACAGTGATTTTTCACCTTGTAGGGGGTTAGTGCCATCAGTGCACCTCGTGGTGCACTGTAGGCATTACTGAAGGTTCTTTGCAGCGTCCCTTTGGCCCCTAGCTGCAACCCCTTTCATTCTTTTAACTGTACCTCCGTTCATATTTTCGTTCTTCCATCTTGCTTCCCACCCTCTCCTAACAATTGATTCATAGTGCAACTGTGAGGTTTTCCTCCTTACACCTTTCAAACGTGTTTACTGTCAGTTTCTGTTGGAGCACTGAATGACCTCAAAGGTCCTAGTGCTTAGGCTTTGGCCTAAGTTCCATATTCTATTCGAAAATCCACGAATACGTGACATCCCCCCCCTCTAAAAATGCTTATAACTGGATATTTTGATATTTCAAATACCAAAGACCCCCTCTAAAATTTATAACTGCTTATTTTAATAGTTTAAACACCAAATGTACAGTATACCTTAAACTATCATCCTACACAGAATATACCTTAAATTATCATCTAAAACACTTGAATAGCATTTCAAAGTCATCTTACAACATTGTCCATAAAAATATATGGCTTACAGCTAAGTGTGAAAATTATTCAAGTTACCCTTTTACATTCAGGTACATCCATTTTCTCTCATACAGTATTGAGGCAGTCCCATTTTCTTTGTGCAGTACATGGGGAAACACTAGGAAGTTAAGTGCTGTATACAGTACTTTGATATTTAATATGCATTTAAAAAATACATTTTATTGATAGTTTGCTGTGTTTACTTTAATATTAATATTTGAAAATTAATAAATCATTTTTTTATCATAAATGTATTTAGTTACAAAAATAACTTGAAAATAATTAGTGAATATTTCTCGATGAAAAATTTGCGAATTACCGAATTTTTTGCGAGTGATTCGGGGATAAGTTCCACAGAAAAATATGCGAATAGGTGAAGCTGTGAATCCTGAACCGCGAGTAGGGGGGGTTGACTGTAAAGACATTCTTTAAAATGCATCTCTTGCACTTTTGAGAGCACCCATGGAGGAAAGAAACTTATATTTACGAAAGTTGAAAACAAAAACTGATGGAGTAAAAAGAATTACTGTATTGAAAGTGTGAAATGAAGAGCTGCAAAGCATGCTTATACATTAACAGGCATGCTTTGCAACTCTTCACTTCACACTTCCAATATGTTTTTTCATTCCATCAGCTTTTGTTTTCTGTCTTTCGTAAATGTAATTTAAGTCATCAACAAGTTTCTTTCCTTCATGGGTGCTCTGAATACCGGGGATTGACTGTACTATTCTAAAGATGAACTGTATTCATATGGAACAAGCCCACAGGGACCATTGACTTGAAATTCAAGCTTCCAAAGAATATGGTGCTCATTAGGAAGTAAGAGAAGGTAAAGGGAAATACAGAAAGAAGAGATCTCACTTATTAAAAAGGAAAAATGAATTAAAAAATCAATAATATAAAAATATATTAAAATGCAAGGAGGATAACATTAGAGTAGTAATGTATTGCATCTTTGCTTGAAGTACTGACATTCCAGTTGCACAACATCCTCAGGGGAACTGTTCCACAGTCCAACAGTGTGAGGAATAAAGGATCTCTGGAACTGAGAAGTTCAACAGCAAGGCACATTTGCAGTTAACCCCTGCTATTTGCAGTCTTGCAATTTGCGGCTTCACCGATTTGCAGATTTTTCTGTGGAATATATCTCCAAATTATTCGCAAAAAATTTGGCAATTTGCGGACCTTTTCGTTGAGATATATTCACTAATTAGTGTATTTTGATGTTATTTTCTTGACTAAATACATTTTTTATGATAAAAACATGATTTACTAATTTTCAGATATTAAAATGGATTTTATTTTATGTATTTATTCTAGTGTTCCCCTGCTCTGTAAAAAGAAATGGGACAACCTCAATACTCTACTCTATTAGAGAAAATGGCTCTGTTTGAATGTAATGGATTGAATGTAATGTATTTTGATGTTATTTTCATGATGAAATAATTTTTTTATGATAAAAACATGATACACTAATTTTCAGATATTAATATTAACGTAAACACAGCATAATATCATAGAATGTACAGTATTTTTTTTCAGTGTATTTTTCATGTTTTTCAGTGTATTTAATTTCACACTGAACTTGTGAATTGGTAGTGTTGCCCCTGTTCTGTAAAAATAAAATGGGACAGCCCCAGTACTCTATGAGAGAAAATGGCTCTGACTGAATGTAGGGGAAAACTGAGTTTAGCTTTCACACTTAGCTGTAAGCCATTTATTTTTAAGGTTAATGTTGTAAGATGAATTTAAAATATTAACATTTTTAGGATGACAATTTAAGGTATATTTGGTGTAAGTTGATAGTTTAAGGTATGCATTTGGTGTTGGAACCATTATATAGGCAGTTATAATTTTTTTTATAGGTAGTCTTTGGTGTCTGACCTGTTTACATTTGCAGTTACTGCATAAGAAATTTTTTGGGGGGCGTCAAGTATTTGCGGATTTTAGCTATTCACGGTGGGTTATGGTATCTATCCCCGCAAATACTGGGGGTTTACCATACTTCAATTTGGTGCTGCTGTTCAGCAAATCTGACCACTCTCGGCAGGAAAAGGGAATCAGCAATCAGTTGTGAATGTGAAAGATCTCTGTTAAAATACAACTTATGAAAAAGTGACAAACAAGAGACCATCCATAAATGGTCCAAGTCATAACTGTTAATATTAAGAAACGGAAACCTACCACCGTGAACCATGAAAAAGTGACAAACGAGACCATCCGTCGATTGTGCAATTCATAACTGGTAATATTAAGAAACGGAAATCTACCACCGTGAACCAAGAAAAAGTGACAAACAAGAGACCATCTGTCGATGGTCCAAGTCATAACTGTTAATATTTAGAAACGGAAACCTACCACCGTGAACCATGAAAAAGTCACAAACAAGAGACCATCCGTCGATGGTCCAAGTCATAACTGTTAATATTAAGAAACGGAAATCTACCACCGTGAACCATGAAAAAGTGACAAACAAGAGACCATCCGTCGATGGTGCAAGTCATAACTGTTAATATTAAGAAACGGAAACCTACCACCGTGAACCATGAAAAAGTGACAAACAAGAGACCATCCGTCGATGGTGCAAGTCATAACTGTTAATATTAAGAAATGGAAACCTACCACCATGAACCATGAAAAAGTGACAAACAAGAGACCATCCGTCGATGGTGCAAGTCATAACTGTTAATATTAAGAAACGGAAACCTACCACCGTGAACCAAGAAAAAGTGACAAACAAGAGACCATCCGTCAATGGTGCAAGTCATAACTGTTAATATTAAGAAACAGAAACCTACCACCGTGAACCAAGAAAAAGTGACAAACAAGAGACCATCCGTCGATGGTCCAAGTCATAACTGTTAATATTAAGAAACGGAAACCTACCACCGTGAACCATGAAAAAGTGACAAACAAGAGACCATCCGTCGATGGTGCAAGTCATAACTGTTAATATTAAGAAACGGAAACCTACCACCGTGAACCATGAAAAAGTGACAAACAAGAGACCATCCGTCGATGGTGCAAGTCATAACTGTTAATATTAAGAAACGGAAATCTACCACCATGAACCATGAAAAAGTGACAGACAAGAGACCATCCGTCGATGGTGCAAGTCATAACTGTTAATATTAAGAAACGGAAATCTCCCACCGTGAACCAAGAAAAAGTGACAAACAAGAGACCATCCGTCGATGGTGCAAGTCATAACTGTTAATATTAAGAACTGGAAATCTACCACCATGAACCAAGAAAAAGTGACAAACAAGAGACCATCCGTCGATGGTGCAAGTCATAACTGTTAATATTAAGAAACGGAAACCTACCACCGTGAACCATGAAAAAGTGCTAAACGAGACCATCCGTCGATGGTGCAAGTCATAACTGTTAATATTAAGAAACGGAAACCTACCACCATGAACCATGAAAAAGTGACAGACAAGAGACCATCCGTCGATGGTGCAAGTCATAACTGTTAATATTAAGAAACGGAAACCTACCACCGTGAACCATGAAAAAGTGACAGACAAGAGACCATCCGTCGATGGTGCAAGTCATAACTGTTAATATTAAGAAACGGAAATCTACCACCGTGAACCATGAAAAAGTGACAAACGAGACCATCTGTCGATGGTGCAAGTCATAACTGTTAATATTAAGAAACGGAAATCTACCACCGTGAACCATGAAAAAGTGACAGACAAGAGACCATCCGTCGATGGTGCAAGTCATAACTGTTAATATTAAGAAACGGAAACCTACCACCGTGAACCATGAAAAAGTGACAAACAAGAGACCATCTGTCGATGGTGCAAGTCATAACTGTTAATATTAAGAAACGGAAACCTACCACCGTGAACCATGAAAAAGTGACAAACAAGAGACCATCTGTCGATGGTGCAAGTCATAACTGTTAATATTAAGAAACGGAAATCTACCACCGTGAACCATGAAAAAGTGACAGACAAAATCTAGACCATCCGTGACAATGGTGCAAGTCATAACTGTTAATATTAAGAAACGGAAATCTCCACCGTGAACCAAGAAAAGTGACAGACAAGAGACCATCCGTCGATGGTGCAAGTCATAACTGTTAATATTAAGAACTGGAAATCTACCACCATGAACCAAGAAAAAAACGACAATCAAGAGACCATCCTGTTAATATTAAGAAACGGAAACCTACCACCGTGAACTATGAAATGGTCAAGTCATAACTGTTAATATTAAGAAATTAAGAAACGAAACCTACCACCATGAACCATGAAAAAGTGACCATCCAAGAGACCATCCGTCGATGGTCCAAGTCATAACTGTTAATATTAAGAAACGGAAATCTACCACCGTGAACCAAGAAAAAGTGACAAACAAGAACCATCTGTCGATGGTGCAAGTCATAACTGTTAATATTAAGAAACGGAAACCTACCACCGTGAACCAAGAAAAAGTGACAAACAAGAGACCATCTGTCGATGGTCCAAGTCATAACTGTTAATATTAAGAAACGGAAACCTATCACCGTGAACCATGAAAAAGTGACAAACAAGAGACCATCTGTCGATGGTGCAAGTCATAACTGTTAATATTAAAAAACGAAAACCTACCACCATGAACCATGAAAAAGTGGCAAACAAGAGACCATCCGTCGATGGTGCAAGTCATAACTGTTAATAATAAGAAACGGAAATCTACCACCGTGAACCAAGAAAAGTGACAAACGAGACCATCCGTCGATGGTGCAAGTCATAACTGTTGATATTAAGAAACGGAAACCTACCACCGTGAACCAAGAAAAAGTGACAAACAAGAGACCATCCGTCGATGGTGCAAGTCATAACTGTTATTATTAAGAAACGAAACCTACCACCATGAACCATGAAAAAGTGACAAACAAGAGACCATCCGTCGATGGTGCAAGTCATAACTGTTAATATTAAGAAACGGAAACCTACCACCGTGAACCAAGAAAAAGTGACAAACAAGAGACCATCCGTCGATGGTGCAAGTCATAACTGTTAATATTAAGAAACGGAAACCTACCACCATGAACCAAGAAAAAGTGACAAACAAGAGACCATCTGTCGATGGTCCAAGTCATAACTGTTAATATTAAGAAACGGAAACCTACCACCGTGAACCATGAAAAAGTGACAAACGAGACCATCCGTCGATGGTGCAAGTCATAACTGTTAATATTAAGAAACGGAAATCTACCACCGTGAACCAAGAAAAAGTGACAAACAAGAGACCATCCGTCGATGGTGCAAGTCATAACTGTTAATATTAAGAAACGGAAACCTACCACCGTGACCCAAGATAAAGTGACAAACAAGAGACCATCTGTCGATGGTCCAAGTCATAACTGTTAATATTAAGAAAAA
Organism: Macrobrachium rosenbergii; assembly: GCF_040412425.1. Taxonomy (NCBI): domain Eukaryota; kingdom Metazoa; phylum Arthropoda; class Malacostraca; order Decapoda; family Palaemonidae; genus Macrobrachium; species Macrobrachium rosenbergii. Next base: position 48,500,371 of record NC_089796.1, read on the forward strand.
CCTACCACCGTGGAACCATGAAAAAGTGAAATACCTACCACCGTGAACCATGAAAAAGTGACAAACGAGACCATCCGTCGATGGTCCAAGTCATAACTGTTAACATTAAGAAACGGAAATCTACCACCGTGAACCATGAAAAAGTGACAGACAAGAGACCATCCGTTGATGGTGCAAGTCATAAATGTTAATATTAAGAAATGGAAATCTACCACCGTGAACCAAGAAAAAGTGAAATCTAACTGACGGAAATCTACCACCGAACCATGAAAAAGTGACAAACAAGAGACCATCCGTTGATGGTCCAAGTCATAACTGTTAATATTAAGAAATGGAAACCTACCAAGAAAAAGTGAAATCTCCGTGAACCATGAAAAAGTGACAAACGAGACCATCCGTCGATGGTGCAAGTCATAACTGTTAATATTAAGAAACGGAAATCTACCACCGTGAACCAAGAAAAAGTGACAAACAAGAGACCATCCGTCGATGGTGCAAGTCATAACTGTTAATATTAAGAAACGGAAACCTACCACCGTGAACCATGAAAAAGTGACAAACAAGAGACCATCCGTCGATGGAGCAAGTCATAACTGTTAATATTAAGAAACGGAAATCTACCACCGTGAACCAAGAAAAAGTGACAAACAAGAGACCATCCGTCGATGGTGCAAGTCATAACTGTTAATATTAAGAAACGGAAATCTACCACCGTGAACCAAGAAAAAGTGACAAACAAGAGACCATCTGTCGATGGTGCAAGTCATAACTGTTAATATTAAGAAATGGAAACCTACCACCATGAACCATGAAAAAGTGACAAACAAGAGACCATCCGTCGATGGCCCAAGTTATAATGGCTGATATTAAGAAACAGAAACCTACCTACCATCATGAACTACTCCATCTAAAAGAGACAAATCTCTGGCAGAAGCAGATATAGAATCTATAGAATCTACTAATCTAGGGAGACAATACACTAAAAACTTTTTTTTAAAAAACAAAAGGAAGAAACCATCAGGGTCTTCTCCATCCCAGCTATCAAGATTATCCAGAATTTTTGTATGATCCCTTGAGCAAAATGCAAATTTGGTAAGAATGGTTGAGGATGGCAAGTATTGGGGAGAGGGACAGCCTCAGCTGATTGCTTAGCTTCAAAAGCTCAATGAAACAGTTCAGCCTTTTCTCTAGGGCCAGTACATTTTTTTTAACTCTAAATCAGTCAGGAACTAATGCTTTAAACTCGTTAAAACACAAATATCACTAAAAAACAGTGCTAGATCACTGAAGATATAAAAAAATATTCCTATACACAGAAAAAAATATTCCTATACCTGTGCAGTAATGTATAAAACCATTTAAAAACTTGAAAGTATTTTTAAAATTACCTTATTCACATGCTATTCTGCAAATAGTTCAGAATTCAGCCACCTGGCTCACTGACTCTTGCCAGTGTATTCATATATGTGCTTGTGTACATATTTTCAGTGTCTTGAATATGTGCCTTTAGTATTTGTCCCATGGCTCTGAAGAAAGTTGCCAGTGATAGTGCTTCAAAGTGTCTTGCTATATCACCGAGGAATAAGGTGGCCTTATAAAGTACCACAGAAAAGTGAAAATGTTGCCACTACAGCTCATTCTCTTGGCTTAATCCAATGAAGGTATTGACAGTAGTTCAGGTACAGATTTTAACCTACATCAGAGATGATGCTCCAGAGTCATAAACAAGAAAAGAGGCAAGATCTACAAAGAAACAGAGCATGGAAAATTTTTTTTCTGCAGATTGAATGGCACTTTCATCATAAGCCAGCCGTTGATTCAGGAGACAGCGTTGTTCTCATTTGCAGACCTCAAGAAGTTTACTGATAAGAAAGAAATAGAACTCAAGGAACATTCAGTATGGTTTATACAGTTCAAGCAGTGATACAATCTTCACAACATCAAGATTCAAGGCAAAAGTGTGTAAGCCAATGAGTTAGAAGTGTCTGAATTTCCTGCCACATTGGTGAAGAATGAGGAGCAGCAGTTTCTTCCAGAACAGATATTCATGTGGATGAGACCAGTCTTTATTGGAATAAAATGCCAGGTCATTCATTTATGCCCATGGAAAAGGTTATGCCAAGCTTCAAGGTTGGAAAAGATCTTATGAACCTTATGTTGGGAGGCAATTGTCTGGTTTATCATGAGGAGAATCATCAAGTGCTGAAGATAGTCACCAAAGCCTCTTTCTCAGTTATTTTGCATCTAAACTGAAAATACAACACATACCTAATTTATATTGTATTTAATGTTTCATAAAAGTGTGGCTCATCAATTAGTGTTTTGTATTTTAAATTTCATGCCTGTTTTTGGATTTTTATATAAAAACAGAATAATTAATGGGGATCTATGTGAAATCTAATCTTGATCAGTGTCTGTACTCTTGTTGGGATGTGTCAGCCAGCAATATCATTCCTAAATGAAAGTGACATGTTTCTTTAAGGTATTTGTAAGACCTTAACCATTTTAGTTGATGATAAATTGCAGCCAAGGAATGGATGTGGCAGTCATGGAACATTGAACACATTTTGATGATGGAGATCAAGCTCTCAAGTTGGAATTTAAAGCAGTAAGCATAATCTGATAGGAGAGAAAGCTTTTCGTAGGTGTTTAATGATTCGTTGCCATCAAGGAGTCGGAGAATTGAAGTCAAACAGTGTGTCATGTACCATATATACTTAAAGATGGTACAGTATTTGAAAAACAAGACATCCAAAAGAAAGCCAAAATGCCAAAGAATACCATATAAATGTCTTATGCAGCGCAGACGCTCTGTAATAAATGCAACACAAGAAGCATTATTACCAAAATTGTCAGTATATCAAAAACAAAAATTTAGTGCAATAAACACAAAATGCCAAATGATACTTAGTCACTTCAAGAAAGAGAGAGAAAGAGAGAGAGTGTTGATGGTAAAACCACTGAGCTGAGCTCTGTTTTATTAGTTTTTACTGTAATATAGACACAGTTCATTATGGTAGTGAATTTGTGATATATGTTAAATACAGTAAATAAGAAGTAACATTAAATAAGTTATTTCTCAGAAGACAAATGTTTAATCATTTGCCAACTGAAAGTTGCATTGCATCAATTGAGTGTTACCATATATATACTTCAAATTTACCTTCTTGTTGTAAAGTATCTTAAATAGGCTTGAAATTTGTCAGTAATATAGTGCATGTGTCTGTGAGAGAAAGGAAAAAGTAGAAAGAGATGGTAGGCTAGGGACAGATAAGTTTCAAGTAGATAGCAACCCACTCTGAGTTATGTCATTAGCAAGTGCATTTTCACATACCACAAAAATAGTTGTATTGCTGTGAAATAATTTTAGTAAGAGAGAGGGTGGAGGGATACATTGTAGCCTAAGCAGGCAGACAAAAATTCCATGCAGTTGCATGAACTCGAGTAACTACGACATGTTTACAATGTAACGATTGAATTAATTTTTGTAAACTCTACCACATAAATAACAGCATTGCTGTAGAATATCTTTTAATAGGCTTAAAGGAATATCTTGAGTAGACTTAAATTACAGCTTCAGAAATGAGAACTAACAAAATTTCCATGATGCCTTCCCCTAATCTCATGATTTTATCTTTAGCAGCAAGTATGAACCAGCAGTTTCAGTGTCTGGGATACATTTTTGTCGCTTTGGGTTAACCTCGGCCTTGTTAAGAGTGAATGAACACAAGTAGTGGATGGGGGTTTAGAGGAAATTATATTGGTGGATGTAAATAGTGCGAAGCTATATCGCTTGCATGGCTGCCATATTGAGCGGACTGACGATGGCTGATCCTCCACCATTCCCATCATGCATAGACTTCAGCCCAGCAGAAATGTTACTCATATATTTTGACCCCAGTTTTTGCTAGAAAAAAATCTTTGTTTTTTATTTTACCCATACACACGTATATAATGTTACTCGAGCATAGGATTGTGATCTGCTATTAGAGAGCTATAGGAGAGAGGTGAACATAGAATATTAAATGTTCTCAAGAGCAGCATTGTCCAGACTTCAATAAGCTTAAGAGCAACTTCTAATTCCAGAGTTCCCCCCTTGAAGTTGGTATAGATACATTTATAAAAATGAAACTTGTATGTTTGAATTCATGATGAGAGATGTAAGTTTATGTGTATTGACATCTCACTCATGCCATTAATTCTACTTTGCATATGATCCTCAAACCTGAGTTTCTGTAGTTCATAGTGTAGAAGCCTTTCCATATAAAGGCTTCACCATCCCAGATCCAGACTGTAATGCTGGACTTGGGCTTCGGTACCTGTAACTGCATGGTGGGTGTTCAGATTATTGTTTTATCCATATTAATGTGTTTTGTAGGCATTGTTATTGTTTCAGCTGGAAGGGTATAAGGTTTTCATATTTGGTACCATCATAGGTTCATGGATAATTTATCGGGGCAGTCTGTATCTGTAAAATATTTTGATGTTCAGAAAGTTCAGATACTTACAACAGTGTCTAAAGATAAAAGATAGGTAAGATTATGGTTGCTTTTGCAACAGATAAGATTTTGGTTTCTTTAGCTTCAAGACATGGTCTTGCAACAGAGATAAAGTTTTGATTGCTGTTACTCCAAGATATGGTCTAGTGACCCTGAGGTAAAATTTGGTTGCTTTTGCTCCAATACATGATCTTTTGACACTGAGATACTATATTTATTACAATCTGTATTGTACCACTGACAACTAAGACACTAGATAGTTCTTGAAGTCATTTGTTTAGAGAAACGGATATTGTCCAGAGAAGAAAATGAAACTGTAGGATTGGAGAAAATATTCTGGTAGGTTGTATTAAACTCATTTTATTTAATTTCAGATACAGTGGGGAATACAGAGATGCTGGCATGTACATCGATGAAGTGGCTACATTTTTGTGGGAAAATGTGAGTCGCAATCAGACCAAGTATACTTTTTATGTAGTCTTAGTTATAACTGTTTGTACAAGTACAACCCTTTTATGATACCAAAGCTGAAATCTTTGTCTGTGGAATGTAAGTTACGTTAAGCTACAAACTGTATGCTACATGCATAATCTAAGAGTGTTGAGGATTGTGTTTCCTTAGTAGTAGGCTTTTTATTGGTGATATGCTACAATGCCTGGTATTCTGACAAGTAACTAAGCTATTAATGTGTTATTTTGTTGTCTGCTTGACATGCTAAATTATTATTAACTTGAGCCTAAATATTTCCATAACACTTGTGTTGGTTTTGCAACTTACGTTGATATGGTACTTGGTGTTGAAGTACTGTATAGGCACTGCATAGCTTTAGCAGAGGTAATTTTCAGAGAAATGCATACTACATTATAGGGAATAAACACGTACTTTTGGCCAGCACACAAGGAAACAAAAATTTTAATTTAAGGTGACAGTTTTGGATGCTTGTTTGCTGAGTTATAGTATACACTATCATTCATCATTGATCTCCTTAGGTTTTTCTTTTTATGGATTTGTGTGAAATAAGATTACTCCCTTTCTTGTTTTGTCTTTGCACTCTGCCTGGATGCCCGTCTGGTCCAGGTCTTCATCTGGTGTGTCTTTTTTATTATTTTTTTTTATGATGTTTCCAAACCTTCTTGTTGCTTACTCCTATTCTGACTTACTGCTCCTTGCACTTTGTCATGAAATTTTTCAAACCATTCATGCATTTTATTATCTATAATTAGATAGTATTGTAATTGGTAATATTTAAATTCTGTGTTCATGTAAGTGTTCATGATAAATTCATGTATGCCTCGGCAATAATAGTGTTAGCATTTACTGATTGCCATGACATCGAGTAACTGAAGACAAGTACATTAAATGGGAAATATTTTGCACGATCGGTGCCCCATCATTTTTCTATAAGGGTTATCTCAAGTCTAAGAACTCCATTGCCAGCATCATAAGATGAAGAGAGAGGAAACTTTGTCTTCAGTGAATTCAGAAAATAAAAGTATGTAGCGTGGTTAAGAATAGATTTGTTTTGTGGGTTTTCATGATGGAATGAAATCTATTGAATATCAGTTATAAGGCTCTTATAATAGAAAAAAAATTAAGTTACTGTATTGCACATTATTGACATTGATTATAATATTTTGTCCACATCCTGAATATGCAAATTGTTCAGTAGTGGGAGCTGGAAAGACTGCTTGAACTCTCCAACATTGCAAAGAAGACTTTGTAGAGGCATACAGTACTCCCTATAATTTACCTTAGAGGTGCAGAGTGGATACCACTAAATGGTCTGTGCAGCTTTTCACCTGTTCCTTTTGGTCTCCTCCTGTCTTGCTTTCCAACTTTAATAAAACTGTTTTGTTTCAGTTTGTACTAAATCTGTTTCAGTAAAAAAACCTTCATGCCCTCCCTATGACCGTTTTTAAATGTGACCCAGTGGTGTGATTAAGAAGTAAAATATTTGTTTCTCAGAATATGGCTATGTTGTTAAATCAAGAATATAGGACATTGTGTATAGAACCTTTATTATGACCAAAAAAATCCAGTCTGTAATATTTTCATATTCCTCCTTCTTCCCTACCACAACCCTAAGCTCAGAGGTTGTTGGCTTAATGCCTTTCCCTAATTATTTCCATTGCAAGCTTCTTCCTTCACTAAACTTTCTCCAAATTCTCCCTCACCTTATCACACCATCTAATCCTGTGGCTCTCTCTCAACCTCATATCCCTAACAGGTTCTATGAGAGCCTCTGCACTCCGTTCTCACTCATCCTCGCATACCATCTCAGTCTTGGCTCATCATATCAGTCAGTAATCTTTATCACTCATTTCTTCATTTTCCAGCAAGATCTCCCAAATCCACCTCAGCATCCACTATTTTGTTTGTGCCAGTCTCTCTCCTTCTTGATGCTCTTATTTCTAAACCACACATTATCACTGGTCTGATTATGTCATACACCTCCCTTCATTTCCCATTAGCTGCTTTTATCCTGATTTCAGCCTCAGCTTTACACCCTCCTTGGCTTAAAGTAGATCCTAGATATTTAAAATTCTCTGTCTGTTAGAATTTAGGCCTCTTCTATCTTACATAAGTAAGCTATCCTCTCCCTGCTTGCTGGATACTATAAGCTCAGTTTTACTCATATTTCCATTCTTACCATTCCCTCAGGAGATTATTGTAACTCTGTAAACCCTTCTTTCCGTCTCTGCCATATAACCAGGTCATCTCCATATAACAGTTCCCATAGATTTCATTTCTGATCCTTTCGGTCAATATATTCTTGACCAGTACAAACAGAAATGGGTTTAACCAGTACAAATAGAATTGAGCTAAGTGCCAATCCCTGATGTAAGCCAACTCTTTAACGTTAAACTGTTTTGTCACAGGCAGTTACTACTGCTGTCCTTGTGCTTTCATTTTTCACCCTTTCAATTTTTCAAAAACCTAGAATTGCTCAAGGGTAGTTCCCTCATATACTGATTACTGTACATGAATGAAATTAACAGAGAAATTTTAGTATTGTCATCACTCTTTATAAATATTCTAAAAAGTGTCTGCAAAAGTTTTCTCTTTTGTAAATATAAAAGGGATTATTTGTTGGTCAGACATTAAGGTGTATTGTGCATGGATTTTTATTGAATTTCTATATTTTTAATGGTGTGGGAGTATTGGGAGTGACCATTTCAGTAACAAAATATTGGATTTCTGTATTTCTTATCTTGAGAGTTACTATTTAATTTGGTAAATTTTATGCCAGTTGAATTGTGAAGTCAAGATGAAAGGGTTATGTGTTGATCTTAATATTATATTGATCTTATTTTATCTTTTTAAACCTATTCAGCTTTTGATCAAAAAGTGTCAGAGTAACAAAAAAAATGTTACTTTTGAGTTTCAGTAACATCCATTATTACTTTATAACTTTTTACCTGCGACAGTGCTAAACTCATGGCTTTTCTTAAATTAGTTATAAAGTACTGTGTTTTGCTATCATCTTAAGCTGAAGTGCCTGGCCATAAGTTAATTATAGCACAGTATTACTTTGGCTAAGGTTTCAAGATTAAATGAGGCTTTGGTTTTTGTATGAACCCTCAAAAGAAAGGACTAGGTGCCGTAATTGTCTTGTTGTTTAGGAGCGTTGGTAAATATCAACCGCTGATATTGAAGCTAATTATTGTTGTTTGGATGACTTTTCACTGAAATGTTAATGCACCTCTATTGATTATTACCCTTTATCATGCCATTGGATGGCTAATTTCTTCTTAAAACTTAATTATCAAAGTGACAGAATGTATTGGGTAAATATTGTGTCATACCATGACTGATGTCAGTATAGCAGTGCGGATCGTAGTAGATTGATGTATAATTTTATATTTGTATACAGGCTCAGTTTATTGGATTCCCTTTTTCCATTTGGTGTCATTTCACCCTTTTATGGATATTATGTCATCATTACTAGTTTTACTTAGCTTTATCTTGAGGTTATTTCTGTAGGTGCATGATGCGTAGCTTTATCTTGAGGTTATTCCTTTAGGTGTATGATGCATTCAGTTAGGCAACCTTTGCAAGTCTAATGGTGTTTTGCTGATTAAAACAGTATCAACTTCTTATTCTATGTCTGCCAAATTTCCCTTGTTACTCGAATCTACTTTCTCACCATCTTTATCCACCTTCTTCAGTATGAAATCCATGAAGAGGGCAGAACGTTCCCCTGCAACACTCTGCTAGTTAATAGGAAATTTTTAAGATTCCATCAACTATCTACTTTGTTCTTGGATAATTTGAGTTAGCCTTCCATGTTGAACAGGAAGTCCTCATTGACACAAGGCCTTCCATAATTTTGGTCTGCAGATGTAGTTAGTTGCCAATTCGTAATCAACAAAGGCATATACATAGAAAGGGGTTTTAGATTGTATGCACTGCTGCACAAGGTCTTGACAGAAAGATTTAATCTGCGGAACTGAAATTGAAAATAAGTATATTACTGAATATTTCTGTTACAACCACAATAAGTACAAAGCCTGTATAATCACCACATTGTCAAGTCGCCTTTCTTGGTACTTTTGCTATGACTTTCATTTCTTAATCATCAGGCTTTGTTCCCTCATTTTATATTCTCTAAAACAGCTTGGTTAATAAACAAGTTGTAGTTTCATTTTCAGCTATTATCATATCCAGTTTTATTCCATCATAGCTCGGATCTGTCCATCTCATGTTTCTTTATGACTGATTCTGCTTTGTAAACTTGAATTCATTCATTGGTGCCTCTGGGATATTATTCAAATTATCCTCCTCATATCTTATTCATTACTTCACAAGATTTTTTTGTTCCACGAGGATTGTCTTTCATCTTCAGTTGTTGTATAGTAATCAACCCTTCCCTCTTTGAAGACAGATCCTATATTTTCTTCATATTTTCACCCATGGATATTTCGGTAATAATTCTGTGGGCTACCCTAAAACCAATGACACTCACTGAATGCTGTAGATTTCAACATTGACTGTCCGCTTTACGAGATATTCTCTGGTCTCTTCTTGCATTTCATAATTTCACTGTCTACACTTAGTATGTAGCATTTTATTGTTTGCATTCTTCGTCTCCCTAAAAAATTTTTATGAGTACTTTTTCTTTTGTCTATTCTTTATTGTACTCTAGGTCACATTTGATACCCAGATTTTCCATCTTTTTAACCTGTACTGTACTATCCTACTATACTTTTTTCCAGGAGACAGATATACATGTCTGATGTTAATCCAATCCTCATTTATTATTAAAATACATCATGGTGCCCAGTTTTTGGGATCTGGCATGGGGAAATCCCCTAAATCTACAAAACTAACAAATTTTGAGGACATACTCCCTATTCAGATAGCTGAACATCTTATGCAGCTATAGAAAATTTCCAGCATTTTTCAACCAGCCTGTCAATTCCTGATAATAGACATGATGAAAAGAGACAACAGCTTACTGTACCTGCTGAACACCATCAGTGGTGAAAACAAATTTACAGAACCTAAAATTGCCTGTTGCATTAGCCATCTCAGCTTTTTGTAATACCAGTGCCTTAAATTTTATATTAAAGTTGCTGTTGAATGTTAGCTCAGATATTCAGTACCACAAGTTATATAGACTATTAAGAATTCATGCAGTTAAAGATTTTCGTACTCCAAATTTACATTTAGATCCTCCTCTTAGAATTTGGGTGGGTTCTTTTGTTTTAGGGCAAAGTATTAAAAACTCTGCAGATAGGAGAAGAAATGTTTATAACTGTTTTGTGGCTGCTGACAGGATTATTGGTCATTGATAAAAAGTGATTCAGGTAAAGGTAAAATGCCAGTCATAGTCATTGATATACTGTTTTGGATCCTCCTGGATAAAATTGATATGCACTTTCCCTGCCTTTCCTGCATCCTTTTCTCGACAGTTGTTATTCCCTTAAGATGCCCTGTAAGTGTGGTAAGGTGGTAAAGGGTGCAAGTGGCCTCATTTGGACCTCCAGATTATCTTGCCGACTGAGATAGTTGTCAGAAAGTGGAATATTTTTTGAAAAAGTGTAATTGCATCTTATGTACTGTATGCCATGTAGCTTTCGTGAAGGGTTTTTGGAGTTTTGTCTTGAGAGGTTTATTACAATGCTGTTCCTATTTATGGATTAAGTTGTCTGCTCCAAAAGCTCATTATCTTGTTCAAGAGTTAGGAGTTAGAGTATTAAGCAAGAAATATGTCTCATACCTCTTTGGCATGCTCATGCAAAGGCAGCCAAATATTGTGCTCTCTATATTTAATAGCTACATTTAAATTTTTTGCAGACAAAAAATTTCTCGGTGGATTGTCCAAATATTGATGAGGTTTTGTGATATTTAGCACCCAGAGATAAATTTCAAAATTACAAAATTGTAGATTGACATGTATGTTCTTTAAACTTGAGACTATTTTGCCACAATAGTGTCAATATGTTCATAATGACAATTTTGGAGGTTAGCCTACTGTAAACTGTTATCTAAAACTGTGTTGTAGGTACTGATGAAGTCTTATACTTGATTGGAGTTTTTACCCAAAACTTGTATATATTCCCCACTAATCTTTTTCCCTTTAAAATATTCTGGTACTTTGTATATATCAGTATCATTAAAAAGCACCAAACACATGTAAAATCAAATACAAACCCATAGCATATAGTGCTCATCCTCTATCAACAAAGTTTTCCCATACAAAAAAAATTCTCTGAAGGAAAATGGCCAATACTATGGTAGGTTAGCAGTATGTGCAGTGAGATCTATTGGGTCTCAGCTGTCAGCCCACTTCCTTTAATTGTATGTATGTATTTTGACCTAATTTTAGGTGCATTTAAGTGAAAGACGTTCTGTTAGTAGCAGTGATTGCCTTTTGGTTGTAAACTTCAGGGGAATATAAGTACTGCAAAACCTTTTCTTGTTTTAGAAAGGATTTTCAGGTTTTTGTCATTCAGAATTAGTTTAGTGCATTTTCTAATTGGTTAACATCTGTGGTAGTTAGCTTTGTGTTGCTAGTTTTCAACTTTTCATATTCACAAATGAAAAGAGTTGCTATGTTAACAATTGGGTTTATGTTATACCAGAAAGATTATTTTTTCTTATATATCAGTATTGTACAGTTTATCCACAATTGCTTTACTATGCATGTTAATCAAGCCTTTCCTTTTTGCACTGTTACAGTTCTTTTCTCTTATAGGTCTTCCCATTTGCTGTTTTATTGTGTTGAACTACTCATTTGTGTGTATATAATTACATGTATGTTTTTGATGGTGTTATTTTGATGCACATTTAGTGGGAAGTATCGGACCAGATATTTTGGCCTAACAGGCAAGTCTTGTAATACCTGTGTTTGTGGCAGTATAAAATATAGATCCACATGTCTTGTGCTCAACTCAAGGACAGGTGTGTCCACCCAGCTTAACTTTTTGTATTTGTTATGAAGAGTATGAGGAGCAGTAGAATTTAAGATAACTAAACATTTTAAGGAAGAACTTTGGTTCAGATACACCTTCCACAATCTTGAATTTTTCATCCTCTCCTTGCTACCAAGCTCCCACTCTTCAAGCATTCCCATGCCTCGCTGTTGCCAATAAAGGAGTCTGTCACCCCCTATGCTATACTTCCAGGTCACAGTTATTCTTTCAAGTTTACCAGCGATCTGAATATAGATGAACTACTGCAGTATCTAATTGCTCCCTCCATGTCCTGCATCCTTGCCAAGCCACAGTCTAACTTTGTCAGAGCCAAGGAGTAGACAATTTTTTTTGCTCAAGCACTTAGTTCAATTGACTTCAGGCTGAAATACATAATGAGCTGCAACCAGGCTACAGGCAGAGCCATTCTGTAGTATTCTTTTGTCATCCACACTCATCTGATCATCAGTTGAAGCCTACAAGCCAATATGCATAATCGAAGTACCAGACCAACTCATCCTTGAGAGACCCAAGCTGCTCTACATTGGGATTTTAATGTGCTCCTACAAAAGAACCAAGCTGTTCATCTTAAAAGGACACAAACTGCTCTTCTTGACAGGAGTCAGGCTGTGTTAGCGTAAAGAATCAGATCAATCTAATGGAAATGATCCAAGCTGCAGTGCTTTAAAAGACGTAGGTCATTGTAACGTTATTGCCCCAAGCTGTTATTTTGCCAAGAACCAGAGCTGTGCTGGCATTCAGGGTTAATCAGTTTTACAATTAGGAACCTTTTCTGTATCTATAGATTTGAGCCAATCTTTTTCTTAAGATTGAAGTATTTCATCTTCAAAGGAGTTAGCGTCATTAATCTGCTGTGAAGGGTCCAACAACTGATTCAGCACCAAGTATCCAGGCATAGCCACTTTTAAAAGGAGACATAAAGATTTCAATCACTTGGATGACCCTAGCCATTACAGTTATCAGAGCCCAGCTCAGTTTCAAATCCTGAAACTTTTAGTATGAAGTAAGCTGTCTGTAAGCTAGTTACTTTCATAGGTGTTGCAAGGGTAGGCAGCCCTCTGATAGATGCCAGGGTCAGAACTTGTACTTTCATCAAGTAGACTTTTCCACCCTGACTTTGACGACAAGGTTCACATGGGTGAGGCTTTTTACTTCCCAAAAAGTCAGTTGGTGGAACAAGATGAAACTACTGAATACACTCCATTAATATTTGATTTTCTGTTTGCTGAGGAAATCCTCGACATCCCATTAATGTCAAGAACAAGAGGTTATGTAGGTCTTTGTCCTCTTCAAGATATGTGATTCCAACCAACTAGTGGCAAAGTCCTGGTAGGCCACTTGATAGTGATGAAGTAACTAATCCCTTTCAGAAGGTCCAGAATTTGTTCTGCAGTTGATTGAACAAGTTCTGATCAGCAGGAGTCTTGATGGGCAGCCCCTTATTTCCCATTCTGGAAGATGTAGCATAGATTAGATGTGGTGGTAGAGCCCTTACAGCTTGAAAGAGTAGAATTAGTCTCTACTCTTCCTAAAGTTCTCTTTTAGGATGCAGTGTTTGGTCACTTAGAGAAAGAAGCCTCCATAAATCTGTTAGAACTGAAGGCAGCATTTCTGTCTAAAAGCCTTTGTAAAGCACATGTCAGGCAGGATTGTTGGGGGGCAGGGGGTTCATTTCCAGAAACAACAGTATTGGCTTATCAGAGGCATCAAGGAGGCATGAAATCAGAGGATTTATTTCTCAATGCAGGAAAGATATTCTGTTGAGTGGAGGAGCAAGAGGTAAATAGCATACTAAAGTTCAAGCCCAGAAAAATAATTTAGTGGCAAACAGCTTCAGCAGCAAGGACCAAGTTCTATCCATAGGATGATCAATGCATCCAAATATTTCCTAGGCATAGCGAGCTTCCTACAGTACACTGCACAGCTCCTCCAAATCTGGCAGCCTTGAAAGTGGATTCCTTTCATGCATTGTTGGGACAGTCTGAAGCTGTATACAATCCTTCCAATTGTCCTAATACTGGAAATTGTAGAAAAAGTGTTGGTTTCCAGGAATATCAAGATCTGCAGGCCTTACTAATGGAAAGACTTAAGAGGCTGACCTAATGAATGTCACTTTTAAATCAGCCACACTTCCATAGGTCTCATCAGAGTTTGAATACATGAACCTTCACATGTGGGTGTTCTAAAAAAAAAATAGCTGAAACAGTTGGTAATAAGTTGCAGAGACTTCACAATAAGTTGATATCAATTCAAGAGTAAATCCAGTTGTAATTGGCACAGAGGGAGGAACATCAACTGTGATGGGGTCACTGTTCCCCAAACAACTGATTTCCTTGTAAATTTGGAGAAAGGTCTGTCAGTGTCATCAGTTACAGGTTTGCATTCTGCCAGATGTTTGAGACCCAAGCTTTAGACCTTGCTACTATTCAGACTCGAAAGAACTATGCCAGCATTTTGAAAGGGTTCCTAGAAAGACAATCTCCCTAAAAGGGATTGCTCCCTTCTGTTGAGAAGTTTGGCTAAAACCCTTTTGCACCATTGCAACAAAACTTTTTGTTTGATCTTACATTGAGGGTATTTTTCCTCATGGTGTTTTAGTGAGCCTCTTGCTTGTCAAATAAATTCTTTCACATGCTGGGTTGGGAGCCTGTTTATCTGTCATTTGCTGTTGACATGGAAGTAAAGGCCCTACCTAATTTCAGAATCTGGAGACTGCTTTATAGTTATGCTCAAATATGAGGGGACATGATTCTTTTTGTATCATCCAAAATCTCTGACTTGGTGACATTGCCAAGTAGTGTTAAACTTTTTTTTTCTACTTCCAATGTCATACATGTTGACAAGTTTGCGAATTCACAGCTAGCACTACTTTCCCTATGGTTATATAAATATGGGCCATTTTATGCACTGGTATAATTCGTAACCTGTGTGATTTGAATTTTTTTTTTTTTTTTTTTATTGCTTGGCTCAAAGCACAGTGAGATAAGGCTAGAGGTGCCATCAGTGAGAGAGCACTTAACATGCTCCTCGTGCTGGTCAACGTAACTACCTCTGCAGCATTGTAACAGTTGGCCTAATAAGCTCAACAGTCATAACAACGTTTTCAAAATATGAATATGAATTACTACGAGTTTTCTTTTGAATGTTGAAGTTTTAGGCTGTGCTCAAACTGCCTGTATGTTGCAAAATGATATAGGTTTAGAAAAAATAATCAAAGCCTTTTGAGATGTAATCTCTGTTAGTAAAGAATTTTTATTTGTAGAGATTACCTGGTCTTTGAAGATTAAAAGATGATGATGATTATAATTATATGGAGAAGATGGCTATTAATCAAAATATCTATTAGTATTAATATCAAGGCCTATGGAACACTTGTTTTTTAACTGGCTTAAAATATTATTTTCTTAAAAGTGCCTCTGCTTGCCTTTGGTGTATAATTTATTCATTCATAAAGTAACTTCAAATGCAGGAATGTGTAGATAACATCATATGCTTTCTGGCCAGAAATTGTTAATGTACAGATGTGAACGCTAAGTGTAATGTATTTATAGTAAGTAAAGAAATCTAACACACCTAGGCCTAGGAACAAAATCTTGGCGTTAACAAAAGAATAGTTGCATAGGCGAATATTTGCTAGTAAGCCATAATTTTTGAAGTGGTTAAGAAATATAACTTAAATAATTTTATTTTTATGAAAATCCAAACATTCCTCTAACATAAAAATAAATGGTTTCAAGATAATTTCATTGTCTTTACTCATTGTAGTGTAGACCTTTCTTACACCAACAGTTGTGCCGCCACTCTAATGGTTGCGTCACACACACACTCTGCTCACCCATTGATATCGTTGGATGCATTCTACTTTTGTATTTGCTAACAGTATTTACATTTTTTCAGCATTGAAGTGTAAAAACAATCAAATAGGACTACATATTTCAAATTTTATGGTTGCATTGGAAGCAGTATTAATGTTATTACAAATTTTTTCAGTTTTTATATTTAACATTTGAACTGGGGTTTGATGATGACTTTTTTTTGTCAAATGCATTGGCAATGAGTGAACGGAAGCTTTGAACATGTTTCGTGACTGTTTTTCTGAAATTTGGCTACTTGTGATATTTTCTTACAGTTTTGAAATATATGACAGATTTCACCTTATGAAACATATTATGGCCTTAGTGTAGGAAATAATCGTGTTTTCGCATTGGAATAATTGATTAATATGGAGCATTGAGGTTGCCAGTTCGTGAATTTGAACGAAATCCTGTGCAATCATGTTGCATGACTTAATGAGTATAGCTGTACAACACATTTGACATTGTCATTTTGGACCTTTGTTGAGAGCAGTGTATCATTCTTTTTTATCCTGTAAAAGCCTTAAGGTTCAGCCTTTGTAGAACAAGTGACTCCAGAGAAGGCACAAGTAGACATTTCATGGTCGCTGAAGAACAAGAAGCGAGTTACTAAAATCTCTTATACGTTATTTTGTTGTGGTGCAGTATAATAGTTGATCCAGAACTGTTGCCCTTGCATCCTGATTTATAATTAAGCGGTGCACTTTTAACTGTTAGTGACTTTCCAAGATGTAGATGAAACTTATGTTACAAAATTAACTTTTGAGAAGCATACAGTATATTTAATATTGGTTCCTCTCTTTCTCAAATAGTTGGTATCTTGCAGTGAAGCTATTCCTTATTCCTTGTATGGAGTATTGTTTTCCATTGTGATCTTTGGGTGCTGACTCTCATCTCAGACTCTTGAATGGAGTTATGTCATCAGTCATGCTTGTTTTGCCAACTCTTATGTGCACTTGTGGCATAGAAGTAAACTGAGTTCATAACACTTGTTGTGTAAAATGTACTAAAATGACAAACACCCTCTGCACTCTTCTGTACCTTATCTAGCTGGTTTACCGTGCAACACTAGGCAGGCTTTGTTACAAACAGTGTTTAGTTTTCTAGTATCAGATTTAACCCTTACAGGCTGGGCTAAAATATATATTAAGAACACCCCTAGAACAGGCAAACTTTAAGGTTGGCCAGTTTAAAAAAACACATCAGTGAAAGAGGAAGATATGAAAATGCACATGGTATAAGAAAAAAAATTCTAAAACATTTTCCATGGGAAGTTAAAAGTGAATATTGCCAACCGAGACACTCGTAAAAATATGCTAATTTTACCAAGTTATGCATGTTTTCAAAAAAAATTTTTTTTTAATTTTACAACATTTTCAAAAATTACAATTACAACTCATACAATATCATAACAGCCATATTGGTTCTCATCTGAGGCAAACCAGATTGAACATCTAGAGCTATTATTAATAAGCCTCACATGATCATGTCCAGCCTGTGAGGGTTAATACTTCTCAATTTTGTAGGAGTTTGCAAAGTGAGGAGCACATTCATTCCTGCTTTCTGCTGATGTCTCCTAATTCAGGTGTATCAGTTATATATTCTGCTCATTTATTTTTCACCTTTTCCAGTAACTTGTCGCTGCAGGCTGATTTTCCTGTGGATCCCTTTCAGGTTTATATTCTGTTTTCAGCTGAAGATTTAAAGTAATTAAGAAGGGAATAAAAGCCCTACCCAATTAAATCATTTTTAAATGTAAATTGGGTTCTAGTGATATGTATTAATGATGGATTCTTGGAAATATCATTGACATTTTTGAAATTTGATTCAAGGCTTGTAACCAGTGGTGGTTAGATGCATTTTCAGGAGGTTTCTTTGTTTAGTTTCCAAGCAGGTTGTACAGTCACCCTTTTCCTTGTAGAGGAACAGAGCTGTCAGTGCAGTGCACAGTGTACTCTAGAAATTAATAAAAGGTGCTTCCACTGTCCATTTGGCCTGTAACTTCCCATTTTTCATCCTTTTACTTTACATCTTCATCCATTCCTTTCTTCTTCTTCACTGTCCATCTTCTAACTATTACTTATGGTTGCAACTGTTGGGTTTTCTTCCAGTTTCATTCTTAGATCCTTATACTTTTTCTCATCTTCTTCTAGATCTCTTTGTTGTCTAACCACTCCAGTCTCCTGCTTTTACTGTCTTCAGTCATGAATGGACAAAAGTGCCCCCAGTACTTAGCTTTATAACCTACCTTTTCATTGGGTCATTCAGTTGTCCTCTTTTGTAACTTCATCACATACCCCAATTTTGTCATCATAAATAACATAGACTTTTGTGGTTATCTGCTCTATTATCACACTTGAACATAAGATTAAATTCTGATCTTCTGAGGATATTTCTTGAGAGTGACATATGCAGCTCTCTGTCATGATAAATCAGTTTGTCCTATTTCTCTTAACTCATGCATCAGTTGGCTCCAAATCTCTCAGTTCTCATTTACAGTGTTGGGATTAAATGTCTCTAATACTCACCACCTAAATTGAGATGCAGTCTGTAATTAATGCATTGTTCTCAATTTGTTTAGTGTTTTTTTTTTTGCATTCAAAACCCATAATTATATATTATCTCTTCCCTCCCTCTCATTGCAGCTAAGTATCCCCCCCCCTTTTCTCCCTCAATATAATTGTGTATTCCCTTTCCCTCTACCCCTTAGCACAGTTTTGGATATCCTCGTTCCCCTCCCCCTGCACTTTGTATGCTAGCACTAAATGACATCAGTAGTTAACTGTAATTCAGAATAAAAAATATGTACATGGATGTTATAAGAAGAATGGCCCCATGGGTCTCATCATTAGGATTTCAGTTCTCCATAGAAAGGGCCACAGCAGCTATGTTTTATATGAAAAGTGGAAAAAAATTAAGAGATTCACCTAGAAATTAGAGATTATCACATATGTATTCACAAGTCAAACAGCAAATTCTTAGGTACAAATATCTATCAGGGATGAGATTTGCAGCCATGTCACCCAACAAAACATACCAAATTTCCTTTGTTATCTGTGGTTCTGTTTTCCCATCAGAATGATGTACAACAGAATCAGCCTTTTAAGTTTTTAAAAATATGCCATCACAGACTTCGTGAATTTCAGCAACTCGAGAAGCCATTCAAAATTATAATCCAAAAATTACCCTTACACGATTAGATTTTTGGTTCACAGATTATAAGAAGGGGGTAAATATGCAGAAATAAGTTGGAATTCTGGCCATGTAGTCATTACAAGAAATGAACCACCAAAGCTGCAACTACTATGACAAGATCTTGTAGACTTTCCTAGTATTGATTACATAACATTTATAGAGCAGATTATAATCAATAAATGGCAGAATATATCAAGTAAGGAAACCAATAGAAGCAAATTAAAAGAGATCTGATCAAGCCCAAAGTTGTGATGTGCTGTTCCTATCAAAATTAACAACACAAAATTTTGATTCATCTTAAAATTGGTCACCAACAACTGAACATTTTCCACCAGCAACTAATGTCAAGTTTTGGAAACAGAAATTTTGTCAGAATTTTTGTCATTTTCATTGAAACCAATTTTGACATTTTGAAAAAGCTTTAATTTAATGAGTAAGACCTAAATTTTATTTTTATTAAAAGACAGCTTTCAGGCCAGCCTTGAGAGCTACACAAATTAGCTTAGTGGTCTGGGTAAATTTCTTGATATGTGATGATAATAATAATAATAATAATAGTATAATTATAATAATACAGTAACAACAATAATAATGATAACCTCCTTCCTGCTCCTCAGTGCAGTTCTCTCTCTCTCTCTCTCTCTCTCTCTCTCTCTCTCTCTCTCTCTCTCTCTCTCTCTCTCTCTCTCTCTCTCTCTCTCTCTCTCTCTCTCTCTCTCTCTCCTACACAAGTGAAATTGGGCTGACAGCCGAAACCAGATGGACTTTGTTGTAAATGCTGCAGTACTAACTTTCTTATTGGTTTTAGATTTTAGTTTGGGAGAATTTTGTTGACGAAATAGACATTATATGAATTATAGGCATGAATTTAAAAGTTGACATAATTTTTTAAAGAAAATATCAGTCATGGCAGTAGTAGAAGGATCTTGTGAAAAACCTTTGGATATAGTATGTGAACTTTTTTCATTGTGTTAGCTAACATAATTATCCTTTCAAAGAGGGGTAGTATGAAAAGTTAGATAAATAGAGGACAGTAGAGTATTCATCCCTTAAATTGTTTTCAAGCATCTTGACTGAAAGTTTTTGTGATGTTGGTAATACTTTTTCAGTCGAGTGCTTTACAAAATAGGAATATTTCTGAATTGAGCTTGGATGTTTTGTAATTGAATCAGTCTAGACAATATTAACCTGTTAGTATTATAGCACTCAGACAATATACCTTTGCTCATTGTTTCTCTGTGTAAGAACATGACTACTTTTGAAGAAATAAGAATTTTTGTATTTTGCTGACTTGAAGAAGTATAATTATAATGCCAGCCTTTGAGCAGTAAGAATATCACTCTTACAGATTACTATATTGCCCTATAGTATTGGATTTAGAATGATAATGTGTCATGTTTCATGAAACAAAATACATTAGACTGTGTTAAATATTAGAAATAGAATGTTATTATCTTTTGGCAAGCAAACAAAGCTTTAACTAACATTGTCGTATTCAAATTTGATGGAAGTGGAATGCTGTTAGGATGTTGGTCAACAATCTTTGAAAGAGGATATCCTAATTAATCTGTAAAAGCCAGTTGATCGTAACATTTTATTATATTGAGTCATTGACTATATAGAGATTTACATAGATGAAAATTATAATCATGTTGCTCAGGAAATAACAATATATTTGTGTTCATCACAATAGCGATGTTGGTTTTGCCATACAACTTGCTTAGTATGCTCCTCTCATTCCTTGGTATTTGTGATACACAGTAATGCATTGCTTTCCTCCTTGTTTAATTGTGTATCATGGGTATTCAGGAATTGATTTGAACCTGTTACTCTTCAGGTAAATACCAGATGTCATTTTGTTAAGTTTTTTCAAGAATCATTTTATCTTCAATCAGATTAAGCCAATGAATTTTTTTTTCCCCTTAGGTACTTTGAAATTTGCAATACAGTTATAGCTTCTTATAATTGTGATAAAGAATTTCAGTGTCTATTCTCTGTTGTGCAAAGAGCACGATAACTTTTGTATGAGTTTTGGTACAGGTATTGTTAGGTTATTTTTTTCATTAAATTTCAGTGAAAAAGAGAGCGAGCCAATTTGGATTTTGTGCATTTGGTGGTATTTTGCAGATGCTGTTAAGGTTTTTAGTTGTAGGAACCTTTAATCTTCTTCAACAATTTGTGGTCTTGTACTAGATCTTAGGAATGCTATTGTATCTACAGTCTCAAAATATAACCTTCTATTCTCTGTTTCCATTTCACTTCGTGAAAGATGTGTGTATGTGTGCAGTCTTCAAACTCGGTGTTGCCAAGGCATTGGCCAAGGTATCCAAAAGATTTCATGTATCTCATTGTCTTGTACATTATATCCAAAATTTATATTATACAAAATGTCCATAATTGGTAGAATTTTTGGGGGCCATCCATGTAGTTTGAGATAAAGCTTCAACTTCTTTGTTCAGTACAGTTTAAGAACTGTACATATTGAATAGTATTTACTGCATTGTTATATTCTTGAAATTTGGTACAGTTTTGAGAATGTTTTTCCCTTTTCTCCCATAGTTAGAAATTTTGTGAATTTAACTGGATGGAAGTTTTAAAATTTTTAGTAGAGGTTTTAGAAGTCTAGACGCTTTTGACAAAATGGTCATTAATAGTCATTTAGTCTGTATCTTGAGCCTGTGATTAAAGTTATTATACTGTGGTGATGTGGTTATTATGAGGCAGTATACTTTCATGTAAATGTAATTTTGCGTTTTAAATTTTAGGTTTTATAGTTATTTCTACATGAAATGCTTGTGGATGTAGTGATGGAATGTAGGATTATATTCTTACTAGATTTGTTGTCTTTTGCTAGACATTTAAAATTTCTCATGACTTCATATGGAGAGTTGTAATTGTAGCAGATCTTGAGGAACTCAGGCACTTGGAACCTGCTACTTTTCACTCTCTAACTTTGATCAGTCCCTTCATATGGTACATGGTTTTTATATTTGATAGAGGCAGTTGATTGAGTCAGCAGTGTTTCAGAAGTCAAATACTGTATCTTAATATTCACAAAAGATAGTCTGTGTAATTGAACAATACTCCCACAGAATAGTAATAGTTTTCAGGTTACAGAGGCATAGCTTGGCAACATTGCAGTAACTTAATCTAGTTCAAGAGCACTTAAGTTCTAAATTTTCTTTATAAATAAGTGGAACAGTTATGGTATGGCTTTAGATTTTCAGTTTTAATTAAGTTTACCTATTTCCAGACATCAAAAATCACTGAAATACTTTAATTTTGAAGAATTTTTAAGATTGCTCAAATGGGGTTCAAGTATTGCATTAGCTTTAAGAAGAATCACTATTTAATAATTGTATAGAATGCTCTGATACATTTTTCTTTACATGCTCACAATTGTGAAAGGTAAATATGAATCATTATTTTAGTTGTCACATTTTTTTTGTGTGTCTTAGGTTATTTGCCTTTCAAATTATATATTATATGTTGGAGGTTATTTACCTTTCAAGGTTATTCTACTTACTTAGGGTGTAGTATGAGTGTTAGTTTAAAAAATTATAAAGGAGAAATGTTTAATTGTTCCTGTGGAAATACCAACTGGCAGGTGAGGACATGTTTCTGTGTGCCTTCTGACTGCCAGATTGGAACTTCTTTTGTTGTAAGTTGCGTTTATAGGAATAATAAGGTGTTTGTTGTACATGGATAATAGGTGTGAAGGGAATTAGCAGGTGTAGTGAACCTTCATGCCCTCTGTATAGATGATCCTCACTGGTGACTACTATGTTTTAAGGATAGATTTGCTGCTGTCTTGGAAAGCTTTCAGTAGAGAAGGTAGGTAAGAAGAATTAATCTGTCACTTCTTCCCTGCTGCTGAACACCTGCCTATTCTTCCTGGCTACACTGCTCAGCTGAGGGGTGGGAGGGCAATCACTCCTACCCATACTATGTCGACTTCTACCATCTGCTGTTGCTGCAACCACTAGGAGCTTAATGCTGTTGACCCAACCCATGCCATAATTATAACTTTTTCCATTTATATAGTATATTATCAAAATTTTCAAACAAATACATATCATTCCCAGGCTTTTTCTCAGATTCTTCATAGCAAGGGGGGAGTTGCAAGTGCCTATCAGTTAACTTGATGTATTGACATAGACCACGAAGGGGAGGTAATGTTGCCCACAGATGGTCAAGGATACTGAAAAATCTCTCTCTCTCTTTCTTTTTCCTTCATATAAATCATGAATTTCCATCTTTTGATATCTAATGTAAGAATAACTCTCTCTCTCTCTCTCTCTCTCTCTCTCTCTCTCTCTCTCTCTCTCTCTCTCTCTCTCTCTCTCTCTCTCTCTCTCTCCAAAGTTATTCTCTTTGTCATAATATGTAAGAACAAACACCCTCTCTCCCTCTCACTCCAGTGGATACTCAGGATGTGAGAGGTGGATAGATAGATAGACAGATAGAAAGGGAGTGGTTAATAGAAAGATATACTCTCTCTCTCTCTCTCTCTCTCTCTCTCTCTCTCTCTCTCTCTCTCTCTCTCTCTCTCTCTCTCTCTCTCTCTCTCTCTCTGTTATTGGTTGGGAGAAGGATTAGAAGTACGTATGTACAGTATATATTTTTAAGGGTCAAATGTTTAAGATGACTTTGAAATGATATTAATAATTTCATTTCAAAGATTAATACAGCAATAGGATAATAGTTTAAGGTATATTTGATGTAGGATGCTAGTTTAAGGTATACATATGGTATTTGAACTTTCAAGATAGGCAGTTGTAAGCATCTTTAGAGGGGGTGTTAACTATTTGCTGGGGTTGTGGTACACACCCCCAGCGAATACGGGGGCTTTACATACACACACATACATCGACCATCACTAATCTGGCAACCATTAATCCGGTTCCATCACTAATTTTGGCTAGCGCAATTTCATATTTCCCAGGTCGCTGCACCAACCTGCCACTACTGTTGTTGGCACTACTTGTGTGTGTACGTACGTACCCCATGCACACGATTGCGTTTATCTTTTGGTTTTAAAAAAATGAGAAATGCAGTAAAACTTTAAATGAGAATAGCATAAAATATAAATTTAAAAAATCATAAGCATAACAACACGAAAGAAAACAAGCTTTAGGAAGTTCTCCGACGCCAGGGAATGAGGTTGTGCATTTGTACGCACTCTATGCACACAGTTGTGTTTATCTTTTGGGTTGTAAAAATAAAAAAATTAGAAAATACAATGAAAATATTAATGAGAAGGGCATAAAATATAAATAAAAAATCATAGGCTTAACAGCATGAACCAATACAAGCTGTAGGAAGTTTTTTGATACAGTACCAGCGAATAAATTTGTGCATTTGTACATACCTTTTGCACACGATTGGGTGTACCTTTGGGGTTGTAAAAATAAAAAATGAGAGAGTTCATTAAAGATATAAATGAGAATAGTATAAAATACAAATTAAAAAATCATAAGTGTGACAGCATGAGCCAAAACAAGCTGGTGCAAGTTCTCTGGTGCCAGCAAATGAGTTTGTGCATTTGTACGTACCCTACGCACACGATTGGGTTTTAAGAATTAAAATGAGAAAATGCAGTAAACATTTAAATGAGAATAATGTGAAATATAAACAAAATCATAAGCATAACAATACAAACCAAAACAAGATGTAGCAAGTTCTCCAGTGCCAGCGAATGAGTTTGGACCTTTGTATGTAACCTATGCACAATTGCGTTCATCTTTTGGATTGTAAAAATAAAAAATGAGAAAATACAGTAAAAATGTAGATGAGAATAACATAAATATAAATAAAAAATATCATAAGGATGACAACATGTAGTTTTAGCTGTAGGAAGTTCTCCAATGCCAGCAAATGACTTTGTGCATGGGTATGTATCCTATGCACAAGATTGTGTTTATCCCTTTGGGTTGTAAATGAAAAAATACAGTAAAAATATAAAGGAAAATACCATAAAATATATATAAAAAAAATTCTAAGATGAAGATGGGAATCCTGACAGGTCTTCACCTCAAGACATTGAAATGTCCTTAGTTGCAAAATCCAGCTCTTCACTTTGGAAGCAGCCGTGATGAACTTTCTTGTGTAGGTCAACAGAATTACCTGTACCATTTATTTTGCCTGTGCTTCATTAAAATTTCACTTTTCATTTAATGTTTCTTTTTTCCTTATTTACGAACTTGTATTGATTTACAGGGTATTTCAAAGGTAGGATGAAGTTAACTGTTGAGCTATGTGTATTCTAGCTTAACCACACTATAATCCAGAAAAATCATTAATCCAGCAACCTGCAGGTCTCAGTGATGCTGGATTAGTGATGGTCGACTTGTACATGTGTGTACACACACACACACACACACACACACACACACACACACACACACACACACACACACACACACACACACACTACCCCACTTATGAACGAGTTATGTTCCAAACGGCAGTTCGTATCTTGATTTGTTCGTAAATTAGTTTTTAACATGTAGTGAATAATTTTTGTTAATCTTTACATTCGAATTTAACAAGTAGTGAA
Organism: Macrobrachium rosenbergii; assembly: GCF_040412425.1. Taxonomy (NCBI): domain Eukaryota; kingdom Metazoa; phylum Arthropoda; class Malacostraca; order Decapoda; family Palaemonidae; genus Macrobrachium; species Macrobrachium rosenbergii. The sequence goes on from NC_089796.1 coordinate 48,525,917, forward strand.
TAATTTTTCTCTGGGTGCCTATTCTGCTAGTAAGAATTTTTGCAAAAAGCAGAAGAACATGAGGAAGAAGAAGAACCTGTTCCTTTAATTCCTTCCATGATTATCCCGAGTATTCTCATAATTAACTACTATGTATTCGTACAATCACTTGAATATTTGTTCTTGCTCTCAAAATATTCATACTTATTTCTATCTTCCCGATTTAACCTGGTCTGTGAAAAAGTCCCATTTTCTATATTTAGTATGTATTTTTTTAAATCGTGCAGTATTATAAGGAATTACTCTGGTTGCTAGAATTTTCTAGTCTTTTTACCTTTCAAGCATCTTCATGTACGCCAACTTACTCGCAGTGTTAATAATGAACAGTTATTTAAAAAATTCACCACAGTGACAAACAAAGCCCTAAAATGCATATCTTTATGGAAAATTTTTGCTCGGAATTACTTTTCCTTTCACTTCCTGAAATATTTTCATAAACTTGTATACACCCTGTATATATATATGTTCTTCTTTCGACCTTATTAATCCCACTGTATAACAGAGTCAGCCGCTCGAGTCAACTTTCTCCATCTATTGCTATTCCTTGCATCTGCTTCCCCCAGTCCCACCTCACCCATACCCTCCTCACCACATCCATCCATTTGATCCACTGACGCCCCACACTCCTCCCCATCACTGGCATGTTCTTAGCCCTCTTGATTGGTTCCACCTCATCTCTTCTTATTACATGGCCAAAGTATCTCAGATGAGCTTCCCTAGCCTTCTCCTTTATGTTACATATACCACACATTCTTCTTATATCTTGACCCTCCCTCCTTTCCAGTACAATAGTGATATTCCAGCAATCAATCTCACGATCCTCATCTCGGTTCTTTCCAACAGTCCCTCGACTTTCCTCTTAAGTGCCCATGTTTCTGCCCCATATAATAGTACAGGCCTGATAACTGTCTTATAAGTTTTAATTTTTGAGCCTTAATGGAATTTTCTTGTCTAAAACAACTCCAGTTACTTCCATCCATTTTTGCTATGCTGCTTTCACACTGTCTCACTGCTTTCTCAGTACCTCCTTCCTCTGCTATTATTGATCCCAAGTAGTTAAACTCATCATTCTGTTTTTAGCAATGTACCATCTTCCATTTGAATGTTTACTTCTTCAAGGCCTTCTTTACTACTAATCATGAGCTCTGTCTTTACAGTGTTCACTTTCAATCCTTTCTTTCCTAAGGCTCCTTTCCGTGCTAAAAACCTTCTTGCTGTTCTTCTTCTGTGTCTGCTGTAATGACTACAGGCAGTCCCCGGTTATCGGCAGCCTCGGTTACTGGCAATCCGGTTTTACGGCGCTTGTCTAGCGACGACGATAACCAGATTTTCGTCGCTGATAACCGGTTATTGGCGTCGCTAACCAATCGGCGCCACTAACCAGGGATCAGTAATATTATCGCCGATTTTCAGTTAGCGGCGATTTTTGGTTGTCGTCATGCCGTCGGGAACGGAACCCCGCCGATAACCGGGGACTGCCTGTAAATCATCAGCAAACATCAGTTCCCACAGTTCTTCATTGTTTCTTAATTCTGATGTCAAAATGTCCATAACAATGAGGAACAAGAATGGACTCAGAGCTGATCCCTGATGGAGGCCTACCTCCACAGGGAATGCCTCAGTCTCCCCATATTTTGGTTCTGCACACTGGTTCTTCCCCTCATACATCATCTTCTTTCTAACCACCAATAAACTACTCTCTGGTACTCCTCTATTATGTCAAACACCAATAAACTACTCTTCTTGGTACCCTGTCACACCCTGTATATATATATATATATATATATATATATATATATATATATATATATATATATATATATATATATATATATATATATATATAAATATTATTTATATATATACACACACACACATGAGTCCCTGGTTATTAGCGGGGATTCTGTTCTGTGACATGATATATATATATATATATATATATA